>NW_025106839.1:0-20416 GCF_013123115.1 Colletes gigas
GTCCTGACGCCCCGCTCAGAGACCAAGTGACCGAGGTATTTAACCTCTCGGCAAAAGAAATTACATTTCTTCGGGCTCATGACCAATCTCGCCTTGCGCAGGCGGGTGAAAACTCTTCTCAAATTTCCAATCTCCTCTTCAAAACTCCTTCCAAAAATTATCACATCGTCCAGGTATACCAGACAGATTTTCCAATTCAAATCCGCTAAAACTGTCTCCATAAGACGTTCGAAGGTAGCAGGAGCATTGCATAGTCCAAACGGCATTACCTTGAATTGCCAAAGTCCGGCACCAACACAAAATGCAGTCTTCTCCTTATCCTCTTCATGTACTGCAATTTGCCAGTAACCGCTTTGCAAATCTATTGTCGAAAACCATGTTGCACCAGCCAGGGCATCCAACGTGTCCTCAATCCTGGGAAGCGGATAGGAGTCTTTCCTTGATACGTCGTTAAGACGACGATAGTCCACACAGAATCGGGTACTTCCATCCTTCTTCTTCACAAGTACAATCGGCGAAGACCACGGACTTCTCGATTCCTCAATGACTCCCTGCCTTTCCATTTTTGCCAGTAGTTCTTCGACTTCTCCACGGCGATGCAGGGGCAGACGACGTGGTGGTTGTTTGATCGGGCGATTATCCCCGGTGTCAATTCTGTGCTGGACGACATCACAACTTCCCACCTGATCGGGATCCCTGGCGAAAACGTCTTGAAACTCACTCAACAATCCCCGGAATGCAGTCTTCTGCCGTTCGGAAAGATCAAGCGAGCAACGTCCGTACAGATCTTGAAGAAATCCCGGAGTAGAAGCTTCACTCTTTGCTTCCGCAAGCGGCAGAACTCGGTCTTCAAGATGATTCCTCTTCAAATCCATATCTTGATGTCCTCTGATCCGTAGTTTTTGCAAAATGAAATCCAGTTGGCAGGAATGTTTACGGAGGAAGTTCGTTCCCAATATGCACTCCTCAACCATGTCGATTAAAAGGAAATCCTCCTCAGTTTCAAGGCTCCCAATAGATATAGGAAAACGTCGCTTTCCGAGAATTGGTAACTTCTCACCGGAAACTGAGCAAATGTTAACGTTTTCCTGTACCCCCGCCGCGCAAGTTTTGTCATTCTTATGAAACTTCATCAAGTTCACGCATGAGCCCGTGTCGATGACGAAATGGCACCTCCTTCCCTCGACGATTCCCTCGACGCTAACAGAATCTTCAGACAAATTTGCCTTCCTCACTACGGGGGTAAAAGAAAACGAAGCCGGAGTCTCCCCCTCTACGCCGACTTCTTCAGGTTTCCCTTCTTCACGCTCCTCTTGGGGCAGTCTCGCTGCATATGTCCTGACTCCTTGCAGCACCAACACTCCACAGACCTCCTGCTACCTCCCTCCTTCTCCACTGGTCTTCCTTCTCCGAATCTTCTTCTACGGGACTCCCCCTCCGAAAAAGGAAAAGGCTTGAGATACCGTTCGGGTCTAATGAACGGCGTCGACACCGCCTCGACGGCTTCGATCTCTAGAGCTCTCACAACTGCGGCTCGTAATGAGGCGAAACCGCCGAGTCGCAACGTCCGCTTCATCTCCTCATTGGCTAGCGCGGCAATGAACTGAGAGGCCGCGAGCTTGTCCCTAACTTCGACTGGGCAATCCCCAAACGCGGCCTGCGCTAACCTCTCAATTTCCGCCGCCAAATCGGAGATGGACTCCCCTCTCCGTTGTTTATAATTTTGAAACATGACATAGTTTAAATTAGCCAAATTTCTCATTCCAAAACGGAATTCCAAGGCCGAAATCAACGCGTCATAACTAAACCGTTTCTCAACGGGGAGAGTCGTCAAAATGCTTCGAGCCGGCCCCTCCAACGATGAGACCAAGGCCAAAGCCTTCCTTGGTCCATCCCAACGATTTGCCTCAGCGACCGTTTCAAATTGAATTTTATACTCCTCCCAACAAGATTTCCCATCGTACATGGAGGGCTTCAGAGTGTAGCCCAAATCGGAAACACTCTGATTCCCCCTCTCCACACTCTGAGGGGCTGGCTGCGAAACCGAAAGGCCCGCGAGCCCGATAGAAGATACAGGCTCGCGCTCCCTTTCGCGGACCGGAGCTCCCGAAAGCCGATCGAGAATACGCGCGACATTCGAGGACAGGACCTGATACTGGCCCTCCACGGCTCCAATCCTCTCCTCGACCGCGGCATCCCTGACCGAAGCAGCAGCCCTCTCCGTCATACGCCGCTCCTCAGCTCGCTCGCGTTCCTCCACGAACATCCGCTGCTGCTCCTGGAACTGGGTGGCGATATTCCGCTGCAACCCCTCCAGAAGCGACTCCAGCGACGACTGAGCCTCCGCCCCGGCAGCAGAACGAGTCTCCATCCCACTTCTGACACCACTGTTGCGCCGGGACGAGGTGTTTCGCGCACAACTCATATTAACACGGAACAGATCAACGTAGAACTGAGAACGTAAACCAACTAACAACAACAAGCTTTATTCAAACAGTGCACAATTCTAATACGTCCGCTCTCTATGAGATCTCACGTAGTTCTCCTCTTTCGAATCGTTGCCGGTTCCTCTGGCAACCGGAAGGAACGGGCTCTCGCTTCCGCTCGTTCGGAGGAGCAGGTTTCACATCGTTGCGGAACAGTCTTCACGTTGCCGCAACGATGCATCTTCAGTCCGTCGCAACAATATATATGTATCCAACTATCTAACAACATTTTCATTAATAGAATTAATGAAACGGAAGCTTCGGAAAGGGCTGTCTCAACCCCTAAATATAATAATTCGTATCTTACTTATTTCTTATATTTTTGCATATTAAATGCATTCTGTAGTTTTTTGAGGAATAAAATTTCCCATAAATGCATAAACATCCGCAGTCTTATTTATCACTTTGTCGCTTCATAGTTTTCTCTAGGACGAGGGATAAAATAATTCCGGTATACAGAGTGTTTCACGTCTGACAGAAAAATGTAGTAAACAAAAATTAATCAGTTTCTAGTCAGCTACAAATTGCAATATAAAAACTACCAAAAAATTATTTGATTCCAAAAAAGTTCCTAAATAGATTTATTTCACTAAGAGGGAGAAGTCAATATATTTACTTTGACGACAATGGGACGAATTTTATCGAAGTTCAAAATGAGTTGAACGAACTTGGCATATCACTCAATATGCAAGGAACATAACAACAGAGTCAGTTTTCAGATAAACTAATATCAATTTTCAGTTGATGATAACTGGTGGAGTCCACTAGTTTCCAATTTGACACTTCGAAATGGGACTTTTGTGGATATTTCCAACATAGAAGAGACCAATGGACCATCTAATTGCGAGTATGTGTTCCGTTCAAGTGGGTCGCGGTCAAAATAATTTGAGAAACACTGGTTTAAACGACTATTACACGCAAACGTCGACGCAGTTTTTTCTACGAAGTAACCCCAACCGACTCAACTATGCGCGTATGTTAATTGCGGGTTGCATAACGTTCAAGGTGAGGATTCCTCTATCGCGTGCATCGCGTTTTACCGCCGTGATCACCGTCGACCATTCGCAGCATCACCGATTAAATAGTTAACGATGTTGATTCAATCTCTGCTCTGGATCGGTCACACCATCACCGTCCATTCAGAAGTTTGTTTTAAAGGGGGAATTCCAGTGTACATTCTCGAGAAAATTCATTTTTTATCATTTCCCCTAAATGTATGACTTTGAAAATATGCGTGATGATCTATTTCAATTTTATAGCAGAAAATAAAAATGAATCTTATAACGTAATAAGAAGTTACAATAAGCACAATTTTTAATATTTTGGAAGAAAAAATGATTGTACATACTTATGGGATAAATAAACATATTTGGAAAATTCTCGATATAATATAGTCTTCCTACTGTAGGAAACTAGTGTGCTGGCTGGGATAGGTCGTTCTCAAATAAAGTTGGGACGAGGACTCGTCAAACAAATAACAACAATTTATTAAAAACAGAATAACACAACAATAACAAAACGCAAATCGCTACTCTCGCTATATCACACTCTCGCCTACGTCTCTCGCTTAACCAATGTCGCCTATCAACTGCCGCGCCGCCGAACATTCACGCACTTATAGCATTCACCCTCAGTCGCTCTATCTTTCTCACGCAATCATCCCTTTTCACTCACACCCAAAATCCTCGCATCCATGGTCCAGGTTCACGCAGTCACGTACACGCCTTGCTAATCGTTCCATTCTCACGGTTCAGTCGCTCAGTTCCAAACACTCTTCCTCGCATTCTTTCAGCCACTCGACATTTTCTAAACGCAGTCACCCTATTTCCCAAACATCCCGGTGCCGTCCAGACGCAAGACGACACCAACCGCACGCACGCAACAATGACCAATTCATACCTCACGAAAGTTTTCAAGACCCAGGCACTCAAATCCACAAACATACTGGTGCCATCCCGTCGCGGGATGACACCGACCGTTCGCACGCACCACAAATCGTTCACACCCTACAATTCTTAACAAAGTAAAAATTAAAATTAATATTTAATAGGTTTTCCACCACTTTTAATTAATAAATTGATTCGCTGCGGCATAGATTCGATAAGATCTGTGTTTGTAATTGCCGTTTTGAGCTCTTTTACACTATTGACTTGGCGAGAATCATCGTAAACATCGCGTACTAGTTGTCCCCATAAATTCTCAATCGGGTTAAGATCAGAAGATCTTGATGGCCATGTTAATGTGTCTATATTTTTAGTTTTTAACCATTGTTTAGTGCTTGATGAAGCGTGCACTGTTGCGTTATCATGCATAAATGTTAATTTTGCAGACGAAAATTCGTAAATTCGCGACCCTCTATTGCGTGTCGGAAGTGCTTTACCGCGGTATAAGCGGCGAGTAACTCGCGATCGTACGCGCTATACTTCCGCTGCGCGGGCGACAAAGCCTTCGTGCAAAATGCTAACGGTTGCCACGAACCGCTTTGTCGCTGCTGTAAAGATGCGCCTAACGCGTAATCCGATGCGTCAACCATAACTGCGAGTCGCGAATCGTTCGACGGATGAGCCAATAATGTCGCGTTCACCAAGGCAGTCTTAAGACTTCCTAGTACAGACTCCACTTCGCTCGTCCATTGGACGGGAGCGTTGCTATTCAACCTGCGTCCACGCAGCAGTTGATTAAGCGGGGCCTGCAATACGGCGGCGCCGGGTATAAATCTACGGTGATCGCCAATCGAGATAGAGACGCTATACGAAGACACGACGACGACAAGTCCCAGAGGAACGGGAACAACTGTAGATAGACAATGTACATAGTATTCGATAAGTCCTGTAAATAGACTTAATCCGGTATCGTTAGCACTGGCAGGGGGGTAAGGTGGTGTCGCCTCCCATGCTCGCCACCAGAGGGGTCGCGCTCTCACAAGCGCTCGACCGACCCCTCGGTTGCTATATATACATTCCTCGAACGACTTCCCAATATCCCAGTCGTCTAAGGCAGGGTCTGCTAGAAAACCTTACTGACGAGTCCACTGGTAGGCCCGGACGAAACGCGCCCCCTCCTTTCCTTTTCTGTCCTCCTACGATTTTCACGAGAACCAACCGAAGTAGCGAAGTGACGCCACAAACCAAAAGCAAGTGACAAACATATATTGATAGAATCAACTTCATGCTTTAGAATGGTATACCATATGGATGTAATTCCAAAACAATTCATTTTAGATTAATTGCTGAAGCCTCTAGTCGCGAAAACCACAATTATTTTTGCATCAACCTAATAACTCGTTATAAATAAAAAGTTCGCACTGAATTAAGCATAAAGCACGTGATATTTCATTTTTTTTTTAAATAGACTTACACCACTTTTCAAATAATCGGTCAATATGGTCCTTCGAGTTAGATTTAGTGTTTGTGAACAATTGTGTACAATAAATTGAATAAAAATTCTACGCATTCGAGTTCCGCGTAGCCGACGCTGATTTATTTGAGAGACGCTAGGCCCTGACGGACTACAGGACTTGGAACGTCGTTGTAGAATCCACAACGAGGAAGCAGATCTGGGAAGCATTCACTGATCACCTCCTTATCTATTCATCTAATCCGTAAGTCCTTCTTGCATTTCTCGAATTGTGTTAACAGTATTAATTATGGACTCAATCTTGAAAACGCAGATTTCGGATCGTAAAAAGGTGAAGACCGCCTTGACTCGTTTTAAGAAATTTTTCGAACCATACGACCGATCAATGTTGATAACGGCACTTGAAATTCATTTGGAAAAATTTCGTAGTTGTTTAAATATTGCATAATGCCGAGCGATTAGCCTCGGCCGCAATTACCGTTAATCCTGTTAACGTACAATAACCAAGAGATTATCTCTAATTGGATTTGTTTAGAGAACGGTGATTGAAAAACGTGTGTATTATTAGTTTTTCTGGCATCGGTAACGGCTCATTACCTTTCGATTCGAGTGTGCTAACGGTGTTAGTGACGTCAGTACCGTGAGAGAGTAGTGCGCCAATAATGTGACAAGGAGAGACGGCCGAAATTCAGACAGCGCCACGGAACGACCAGTAAGAGTACCGCGGCGACGTCTTCGGCTGTCAATCCGTATCATTCTTACGGCGACTTCTGACCGAGACGCATCGGCTCCCGATCATATTTCGATCAGAAGTTAATCGCGATTTAAGAGGGAAGATCCTCGTGCGAAAAAGCCATAAAGACTGCTGTTTCAAAGGGTGTAGCGAGCCTTGCTCGAAAAGGTCGGAAATTCATTCCCACCTTGCTTGGAAAAACACGACTCGCATCTCGATTCGTGCAAGTGCACCTGATTCTCGTTCGAGAAAATCTCGATCGAGTTTAAGCAATTTAATTTACTGCATATTTTGGAGGACTCGAGAATACACCAATAGGGTGTTCGACCCCTCCTGTGCGGAATTTAAAGGTCGATTCCAACGTATAAACGTTTGAATCATATAGAAGTCGGCGGTTACCGTCCATACTTCTGTGTGATTGCCCTTCGGCTTAGGAGACACCAAAAGGGAGGCACCTACGTGGTGTACCTCCAGGTGGGCTCACTGTAGTCAGGTCCACGTCCATTTTGGACGTGTGATTTTCGGTCTTCGCCTCCTTATTTCTATAGATCCCGCCGGTGTAACGTATAGAGGAGCACCAGTGCGGAGAAGTAACGGAGTCGTGGGTCAGGCCCCCGCGTAGTTCAAAATACTGCAACGTATCACGTCGAGTAGTGTATTCGTGCAGTGAACAACGTGTTGTCGGGCTTCGCAGTGTAACTCTCGGCCAAATAAGTCATCTGTTGGAACGTGTTAAGAGAAGCCGCAGATTGACGGTCGTGCAGTGCATTGCAGTGCGACTCGACGCACAGACTCAGTGTGCATACTCACGGGAACAGTGCATTAGGAGCCTTACAACCTCCTCTTGCATCCCCGTCCACTGGGCAATCGACCACTGAATCGGCGAAGAAAAGAAGTTTAATTCTTTTCCTAGCCAAAATACAGTCCACTGTTATATTTCGTAATTTACGAAAGTTTACATTTCTCCGCTCCGATACGTTCGTATTACGAAGCCAGGAGCGCGAGCAAACGAGCGCGACGAAGATACGTATACCGTGTACGTGTGTCTAACACATAGTCGTGTTTTTCTGTTCATAGGAATCTTGGCCTACCTCAAGCGTGCGAGTTCGGCGACCTAGCCTCGCGGAACGGCCAGACACGAGGCCAAATTAATTCGTTGGACAGTCTCGTTAATTTTGCGTTTTATAATTGTTCATTTGATTTTCTGTTTTTTTATTTTTTCTATTTTGTAATAAAAGGTCGGGCTTTCAGACCGACGAAAAGAAAATCATTTGTGTCCGATTCACTTCCCCTATAATACTCCCACACCTCTATCCGGACTCACACGTTAAAAGTATATATTCATTACTTTTTAACAGTAGTTATATGAAAAATTTGAAGCTATACAATCGTTAATAGAAAATACCGTAGAAGGAACTGGTCTCGAAGAAAAGAATGCGAATAAACGAAAATCATTTGCAACATCTTACTGTAATATAATGGCCATTGCTAAAGATGATATTGCGCAAATGCGGCTACAAAATTCTGCGCACACGAACGTACCGAAACCGAATACGTTTTCTCCGGGAACAGAACCTCAATGTCGCCTAAAATTACCAACGATATAATTACCTACATTTGATGGGACGTTTGTAGTTGAAATTCAAGGATATGCTTGAATCATTAATACATGACAATGAAGCTTTAGGCAACATTGAGAAATTCCGTTATTTAAATTCTTCATTAAAAGGCAACGCAGTTCACGTAATTCAATCATAAGGAGTTTCTGAAATAAATTACGATCTTGCGTGGAAAGCGTTAAAGGACATTCGTACGTTATGGGATTTGCCACTATTAACGAAAAAATCTTTTTCTGGACTTAGACGTCTGTTAGTTGATATGAAAGATAGCTTACTCGCACTCAATACATTAGGAGAACCAACGGAGTATTGGGGTAGTTTAATCATGTATTTGTTATCGACGAAATTGGACAATGTAACGATACGTGAGTGAGACTTTTTAAAGAAACATTGTAAATACCATGAAAAAACTGCAAATGTCAAGGTAGTATCGTCGAATAAAGTTGCAGTATTTTATGAAACACGAAACACTTGATTCAAAGGAGTCTTCTACTGTACACCGGCAAAAAAATTCGATTTTTTTTTGCATTTTCCTAAAAGATATAGCCTTAGAAATATGTGTGCAAAAAGTATATCGCCGACCTCCTAAAATTAACGAAGGTATATGTATTGTTCGGTCGAGCTATATCTATTTAAACGGTCCGAGTCTTCTGTTTAAATATGGTTTTCTCAAAACTATCTTTTCTAAATTGGCTTCCATGATATTTCAAGATCTACTTGGCCGATTTCGTTCAAATTTGGCATGTACCTTCAGTACATGCGTCGCTATAGTTTGTACTGAATGAAGTAGAAATCATTATTGTTTCTATTTTTTTTTTAGCCTGCTAGAATTAAAAACCAGAAAAAAATCGATATTTCAACTTCAAAATGCGGCTATTTTTTTAATTATCAATTTTTTCTGTCCATTTAGTACCGGCTATAGAAAAATGTATTCTAATTAAGAATCTTGTTCATTTTTTTGACTTACACAAACAGAACGGTTGGAATCATGTAAGCCATTAGAACACTTTTTCGGTACGCGATTGCGTGCGAGGCTCTGTGCTGCCACTAACTTTGACTATTTCTCGTTGTAGAAATTTGTGAATATTACTGAAAGAGTAATAAACATATATACAAGACGTCGATGCAAGAAGTTGCATAGTTTCTTCATAAAAAAAAAATTCCAAAGAGAACATAAAAAACGCGTTTTACAGTAGAAGACCCCCTTAAGAACGTAGCAACGCACGTTACAAACACGCGGACAGTATGTATTCTTTGTAGAACTGAACACCCGTTATATAATTGTACTCAGTTCTTAAAATTGTCTCCGAGCGACCGTATTTAAAAAATTCAAGAATTGCGTGTGTTCAGGAATTAAAAAAGGTTGACCCCGCGTACCACGGGCACCAAATCGAAATGGCCCGTCCCTGGTCGGACGCGGCCCACGCCCGGCTAGGTACGGGCCTGAAATTGTTTCTCCATGCGTGATTAACACGCACGCGCGCGTGCGCGCGCCGCGGTACACGACGTCACAACGTCGATCCAATCGATGATTGGATCGACGTCAAATCCCGGTTTTTTTGAAGACTCGGCGATCGTACAAATACCGGCGTACGACCGGTAAAAACTCTCTCTCGCTGTTCGATTCTCCTAAAAGTACACTAAAAAGATATCCAGTGAACGTGTGTGATCAGTGTCGCCATTTTTTTGTACGTCGCCGAGTCCTTTTCCAGTGCCACGTGCCAACACGTAAAAGTTCAACCTAAATTTAACTGCTCTGATTCTTATATTAATCCGTGAGCCGCTTACACGCATATCGCGAAATTAATCCGTGAGCCGCTTACACGCATATCGCGAATACGGCGAATAAACTGGTGCTGATATAACTGTCTGTGACTGTTTAATTTCCTGTAATATCACTCCGCCCCTTGAAAAAGGGTAAAACTTGCGCCCCGTGGCCTTCCTATTCCTAAAGCCAATAACGCCACGAAACAGCGTGCATGTTTTAATTGTCTCCAACAAGGACACAAAAATATGGATTTCACACGAACAAACGCAATTTTCGAATGCGGACACGGACACGAACCTTTCTAAGAAACAAATCATGTCACAAACATACATTTCACATTCAAGGGATAACAATTGCACCATGTTATTCACTGCGGTAGTATACATAAATGATTAAAAGAACGTAAACAAAAAAGTATTGTAGTGTTAGATTCAAGATCTCAGTCTCACTTCATCACTGAAGCGTTGATTATAAAAGGCTAGGGCTTACAAATAGGAAATGTAGTATGTAATCTACTGTATCAGGCATGCGTAACCATCACTTCAAGATTCAACGGATTCGGCAAATCGATTTCATGTTTATTACTGTCAAAAATAACCGAGAATATTCCGAACACTCTTATCGACATATTTGCATTACCGATTTCTGCAAATATCATGCTGGCGGATCCCCGTTTCCGTCAACTCGGGGAAATCGATATCATTATTGGAGCAGATATGTTTTCGGACCTACTGTGCATCAGACGCCATTCTTTAACCTAATTATCCGTTACTACAGAAGACAAAACTCGGTTGAATTGTTATTGGAAATATCGAAATATGTTTCTGGGAAATCGAACATTGTATCAATGAAGGACGTCTCATCGATAAAAACAATTACTGCGAGAAACATTTCGTGTCAACTGTGACTCAGGACAACGACGGACGACTCGTGGTCGAAATTCCTTTTAGAAAAGAAATCAAAGGACTAGGACATTAGAGGCAACAAGCGGAACGCCGACTACTCGCATTGAAACGAAGGCTGAGAAAACATCCACATACATATTCAGCAAGAATATATTGAATTTATGAGGTAATATGAGCAACTTGGACACATGATGGAACTGAACGAGGAGTGTTCCGTCCGGTCAGCTCGGGGTTTTCCGCTCGTTTATGGTGCCAGATGCGGAACCTTGACTTTGTCGAAAAAGTCTTCGAACATTCCGCATCTGGCAAATTTCATCGTAAAGCATTCAAGCGCTTTAGCTTTTCGAAAGTGCAAGGCCCGAGTTGACCGACGAAGGGCTGCATTGTTCCGCGGGTGGCACGGTCCTCTACAACGACCGTCGCCAACTCATGGAACAATGCAGCCATGAAACGTCTGCAACGCACGTGTAGCCAGGCGTAATTCGGAGTCCCGTTTTTTCCTCGGCAAAATTAACGGGGCCTTCGACTTGGGGAGGAAACCTCGGTCACCCTCGTCTAGGGTGAGATGGGACTCTTCCTCCTCCACGATCGCGCGAGGGAGGAGTTTCCTGGCCAACGGGGCAGGAAAATCGATCCTCCTCCCCCAAGTCGATGGCCAATCGATAAACGGAGAAGTCAACGCGAATCGGTTGACGAACCCCCAAAATCGCGTCTCGGAGGGGGTTCAAGCCGAGGAGGAAACGGGCTCCGGACACTTCGAAACCTCAGACAACAACGATCGAAATCTTTAACTCGTCGCTAAAAGTTCGAAGACAACGGTCGAAAATCTGCAGTTCCATCGTTTCGGGAACACTCGTCATTCGATCTTCGAAGAAATCGCAGCTTAGAAAGTTCAATCGTCTCGTGAACCATTCGTTGTTCGAACATCATTTCGCGGAAACTCAGCTCAAGCGGTTCGTGAGCAACAACACGTGATTCGACATTAAAGAGAACAGCCGGATTTCGATTCGAAACAATCCGGCAATTAAATAGTCGCTCAAGATTAATTTGGCGAGCGACGGCTAGGAACTCGCGTACCACGAGGGTTAAGAGGGCCTTACAACCCCTCAGAGTTTAAAAGAAAACTCACGCGACTACCTGGCCAGTACCGCCGCGACGGTACGATTCAAGGAGCATCGTGAAAATGGTCAATTAAGATTCTACTTATCGCATCAGGCGCCATCAAGGAGAACAGCAGCAACACAAAATGACGCATAGTTTTTGATGGATCCGCGAAAACTACATCTGGGCTATCCTTGAACAATGTACAAATGGCTAGACCAGTGGTACAAGAGGATCTACTTTCGATTTTATTACGTTTCCGCAAACATCGCTAAAATGTATCACCAAATACGCGTACGCAAGGAAGATCGTCGCTTCCAAAAAATATGGTAGCGAGAAAATAGTACCTTGCCAATTAAAACGTACGAATTAAATACTGCCACTTATGGGACAACATCCGCACCTTTCCTGGCGACTAGAACACTGCCGCGAATTTGAGAAATTCATGCAGATGATTCTCCTGCCGCCAGTCGTATAATCTTGGAAGGCTTTCACGTAGACGTTTAAAGGAAGCGATTAAGTTAAGAAATAATGTATCGTCAATTCTGGCGATGTCAGGTTTTGAACTCCGGAAATGGGCAACGAACGAGTCGGGTATTTTGTATTCATTAAATGGATTACAACTCAACGTACATATTACAGTCGGCAAACATTTAAAAACGCTCGGATTTCTCTGGAAATCGCAGACGGACATACTGCGATTCTTAGTGCAAAAACTATTTTGGTATTGTGTCACAAAACGGACAATTTAACGGATGTTTCTCAAATTTTCGATCCCCTAAGTCTGATTGTGCCAGCTACCATTCAAGTAAAAATACTATTGCAAAATCTATGGCAGCAATAGCTTTCCCGGGACGAATCGTTGCCTCAATATCTCCATTTCGTAAGCAATTTGGAGCAATTAATAAAATTATTATTCCTAGACGGGTTTTGTCTTTAAACAACTGACAATAGACCACAAATTTATTACGTGCAAAATCACGCGTAGCTCCATTAAAATAATCACTCTTCCTAGATTAAAACTTTGTGGAGCATTACTGTTTGCACGACTCGCAAAGAAGGTGAGGACAGCGTTACGATTAAATTGTTACCAGTACTACTGTGAGTACACCCAGTAAATGGAAGACGTTCGTGGTCAACAGGACGATAGAAATCCAAGAACTGCCTCGAGAAATTTGGATGTATGTGTAATCAAAGGAGAATTCTGCAGACATCGTATCGCGCGAAGTCAACCCTTTGTCGCTTCTTTCTGCAACCCTTTGGTGGAACGGACCGCCTGGCTAGAAAAGGATTCGTCTATCTGGCCATCAATAGAACCACGTGCAACTGAAATACCAGATATTAAAAGGAGAACGATGTTCATCATTCACGCGACTCTTACGAACGATCACATATTGTTTACGTTTCGTAAATAAACGTAAGAAGTATTGATAATCGCATCAAATTAGTGAATACGCCAGAAAAATGTACAATTGTACACACAGGTTATCTTTCGTCGGAAGAATTGAAACATACCGAAATTCTTCTTCTTCGTACTGCACAATCGGATTGTTTTTTAACAATCTCTGTCAAAATCCAGTGCAGTATGCTCCTTTGAATCCAAAGAACCCCAGATTTCATTTAATCGAAGGCATCTCGTCATATTACCATCGAAGCATTATCTCACGAAACTTCTCGTCTCGCTTGAACGTTTAAGATTATTACACGCAGGCTGTCAAACCACTCTATTGTCGTTACGCAGACGTTACTGGCCACTTTCAGCTGAAAATATTGTAAAGAACACAGTACGAAATTGCGTTCGATGCTTTAGGACTAAACCCGCGACCCAAGAATGGGAAGTTTACCTGCCGTAGGAATTACCTCAACTTTGTGCCTGCAGCGTGGATTATACAGGCTCGGTATTCATAAAAGAAAACATTTGCACAAGGCTCACATCAAAGGCCTATTATTTTTATAATTTTTATATATATATATATTATATTTATTTTTATATTTATATTTAATATATTTATAATATGTTTATTTTTATCTATTTCGTTACATACGCAATTCACTTCGGATTACCTATAGATTTACTGTAAAATTTATGCTATAGCCTTAAGTACCGATGCATTCTTAACCCCTTGATGTACCATTTGTTGCCAAATAATTTTTCAAACGTATACTATTCAATATTATTTAAATTTGTTCGTACAATGAATGGCCACGAAAAAGAATAGATTTGATTTATGAATACCTCGTCAATGTAAAAATGTATTGACTTTAGTATATAAGACTTGCTGATGAGTGTGTAGCTTCATTATTGTGAAACTTGACGTTAAGAACTTGTAACGAGTCAGACTCGTCATTGTATGTCAAGGGGTTAAGTACTTTACGAAGATTTGTTTCGCGCCGAGGACTATGTATGTCACAGTATATACTCCGACAATGGAGCCAATTTTGTCAGTGTATGCAATGAACTTCCAGAATTAGGCACACTTTTAAGGGACAGTCAGTACAATGAACGTGTAACTAAATTTTTAAGGGGACAGTCTCATGTAAGATCTATAAAAGATCAATTTTTTTTTATTGCATTTTTTGAAAGTATATTTGAGAATGTACTGTTAAATTTTGTGAGATTAATGTCGTGTATTCTGGATTGTAGAACCTTTTTTCTATAGTCTTTGTCAAGAAACATCTGTTGTTTCTGAAAGTCGAAGTTTTAGCGGTGGTGCCATCTGGGTACCAACACGTTGGAAGGAATACTGTAGGAAGCTGGGATTAAATAGTATGATGTTGCAGATTTTAAATGCGTTTCTCTCGAAATGTTACTTCCTTAACTGGCGTAGATAAACTCTCAAAAACTATACGTTCGATTGCTCGGAAATTTTTACACGTTCTTCCACATACTAGTAACTCTCGCCCGTACCAAAATTATATTTTTGTAATGAGTATATGTTTGCGGAAAAAATGACGAAATTGTGCAATTTTTAATTCAAGCTTTCGCCATTTTGCCAATTTTCAACAGAAATTAATTATTTTGCTACGGACGATAACAGGACACCTACCGAATAAAAATTTTTCTGATTTTTTTTATTTAGTCAACCTTGAGAGCTGCAATTACCTACGCCACTGTTTAAAGACATGTTTATTGTGGGCAGAACAAAAACATGAAAAGTTAATAAAAATTATTGAAGAATCTATTTGTATTCACATGAGACTTCCCCCTTAAGTGATAATCAAATTGAATCGCACTTAATTCCGCGCTTATTTTAGTTGACTATGGGAAACAGCAGTAAAGGCCAGGAAATTTCATTTAAAACGAGTCATAAGTGATACTAAACTCAGGTACGAAGAATTGTATACACTGTTAACACGAGTAGAGGTATATTTGAACTCCCGACTTTTATATCCTTTATCCGACGATCCCACTGACCTATCTTTATTGACACCTGGACATTTCCTTATTGGTGACACGTTGAATGCACTTCCTGGCCCTGATATTCGGCACAACCCAGACAATAAACTTAATCGCTACCAGCATATTCAAAGAATGTTACAGCATTTTTGGCAACAATGGAACACCGAACATCTCCATCAATTACAGCAACGGTCCACAGCTTAAATGGAAATTGGGACGGACTATCGAACTTCATCCGGGAAAAGACACGTTTACGAGGGTCATATCAGTTAAGGTCGCCGATGGGATTGTAAAACGCCAAGTAACAAAAGTTTGTATCTTACCTGTAGAGTATGGTCACTGATAAAGACACTGGTATCAGGGTAAGAATAGCGAGTTCAGTGTTTTCTCTATTCAAGTGCGAAACTTGTCCACGATATATGCAAATGTATCCTCACTGCGTATCGCAGTTCGATTTGTATTTGATCCGTGGTTGAGGCGTGCTCGTTCGGAGTTTACACGTGTGTGCCGACAAATAGTAACTCGAAGGACCACCTTCTTATAAGGAAACTAATGTTTTTGAATGATGTTTATTAAACTCAACACTTGCTACAATAATGTTTTAAGTACAATTCTGATGATAATCTTTCAAAGCTCTACCAAAATTCTTCTTAAATACTAAAATTGCCGATGAAGCGTAACTAAAATAACCAATCGGTTGACGTGCTTTCTCGGGGGTTGAATTTCTGAAATACACGTTCAATTCTGGAATACAAGTCCAGATTAGACGGGGGACCGTGCTCAGATACGAAGGCTGTCAATCGATCGCGCGACTAGTCGTAAGATTTATGACACATCAATCGCTATCGAGGACGACGGATCAGGGCCCTGGTACGAGCCCCTAATTTGCCTTTAAATTTTTAATTATTCTTTAGGACCCTGACTCCTCGTTTTTGCAGCGACTATTAACAAGCAAATTGAAATTAGCTATTGTAAAAAATAGCGGTGTTTACAAGCAATCGTATCATAAAGCTGGCCAAGTTCCTAACAAACATTGTTACACGATACGGGTTCAAATTACATAGTAATAGTCACCTGGGATTGGTTTATTTCCGTTTATCTCATAGTCCGTTTGATGTAATCGAGAATTAAAAAACACATGACTTCGGAGAAACCAAATGTGATTCCGTTGATGAAAGAGATTGAGCCCATACATCTGATCTATGCTTTTACCATATTTGTAAACAGTGTAGTGTCGGAAACATGTGTTCCACTTGCTTAAATCTAAATTTCGAACTTCATTGTAGTCATCGTGAATATGGATGAGGGTAGTTAGCCTTTTGAGTTGTGATAATTCTCCATCGGTCATTGTCTTCTCTGGTATATATCTTATGATTGATTTAGCAAGCCGTTGTTTATGAGTTTGATCAACAAAGCTCCTTCATTCTAGACTCATCTCTTGTTCTTTTCTACATAATACAGCTGTGTCGTCCATTGGGTCGAAGTAGTCATGATCGAGTTGAAATATCTTTTTTTCATTCATCACCTTTCAAAAAAGGAACAATGATCCTTGTCCCAGGAGGTTTTGTTTTTGGTTTTGGTTTAGGTTTTCCATACATTATATGTGTCAAAACAGTACTGGCATTGCCTTCGGTTGAAATTGTAAATGGTTTGCTTCTCCTTTGCTTTTCAAATTCTCCATTACTTCGTAAATTTTTTTCAATATTGCAGAATGTTTATGCAGGTGGTTGGAGCCTCTCTGGGGATTTCACACCGTACAGATTTGTTGCTTCACGTGCATTTCTTTTACATTCGTCAAGTATTAGCAACATATCAACCCTTTCACTGTTAGAATACATTTTCTACAAGTTAACACATTCGCGACCGGCATATTTTGTCCGTTTCTAATACTGAGTACCGGCGAAAATAATGAAATTCTGAAACTGGTTGCCGCAAACTTGTATCGTTAAAGCAAGAATAAAAATGATCAAATTTGTTTTGAAATATCAATGTTGCAATTATGTGTTGTTTAAAATAATAAGATTTTTATAATTTGTATACTTGCTTTATAGGTGGACAATAGACAACTTGTTATTATTGTGCTGAATTTATTTAGCATTATATTACAGGTATTTTGGAAAAGTCGAGTAAAAACAAAATTTAATATTTCTGGTTAGTGTAATAAATCGAAAAACAATGATTTTTGCATAAAGGAGCTTAACATAATTTGCATATATACGAAGTGTCACAACGTTTTCCACGAGTTTTGCAGACTCTACAACGTTTTTGTGGGTATTTTGATTTCCCCGTTTGTGCAATTCTTTCCAATTGGTGTGTTTTCATGTCTCCTGAAAGTCATAAGGAGGGTCAAAGTGAGATGCTCGACCCACTACTTCTGAGCTACTGCTTGGTAAATTTTCGGGATCATGATGTTCAATAGCAGAAGCAATCCATTCTTCTGCCAGAGTTTGTAAGAATTTGCGAAAAGTTATATTGGTATGTGGATTGAGCTTACGATACAAAATAAATGAATTGAAGAGAGTACAATGTAAAAGAAACATGAATACTCTTTTTGTTCATTTGATTAATTTTCGCAAAAATGAATAATATGAAAGATACTGATCAGTTTGATCAACACCTTTCATATGTTGATTGTATTTCATTATGCACTCAGGCTTACGAACTTGCTGTCCAGTTTTTTTTATTTATTTTCCCAGTCTCAACGATATCAGCACTGTATATGGTAGATATCATTCATACATCTCGCTTACCTTTCCATTTGAGAACTAGTATCTCACCTTTGCGCCGAAAATCAAATTCATCTATTTTCAATCCGAGATCATTTAGATCCTTTGGAAAACTCCTATTCTTACGTATAGTACCGAAATACGAATTCTCTTCGTCAATAAGCTTTCAACTAATGTAATACTATTATAATAATTGTCCATGTATACATGGTGCCATAAGTTTTCGTTTTTATTTAAAAGAAATGAAATAGTTTTTTTAAAGTGTTTCCTTTTCCGCAATACAGCTGAAAGTTACAGACGTATCCCAGTACTTGCCTCGGACAACATTCTGACATAGTATTCCGTACTATGTTATCGTAAGATTTATTCGTTGTGGACCGAATAGAAAATAATTGTGTGTATAAGAAAAAGTAAGATAGTTTGATATTTAATATTTTAGTAATATTTTACATTTGTATGGAAAGAAAACGTGGTTACCACGCGGTCAAGTCCCGGACTCGCCATCTGTACATATTTTCTATAAGCAGAGTATGTATACAGACGCGCTGATTACCGCTAATTTAACAGTTTTTTTGCTCGGATTATAAACTCCAAAGGACAATCTTCCACGATATGTGTTGGATTAGGAATGTAAAAATCTAATCCTTTATTAGAAATGCACGAACAAAAATGAAGAAACATATAACTGAAACAATAACAAGTACGTTCTTCGTCACAGATTTCGCCGAAAAGATCTCGCTCGTTTTTCGGACGCGTGCTTTTATTCACCCCGTTCTCGAACACTTGCCGGTTAAACTTCCGGTATTGTTTCGAGAACGTTCTCGACCATTCATATCAATAACTCGTTACTATCGTACACGCACTCATATACCCAATCATGCAATCATTCACGATCGAGACATTCATGTAATTCAATCATTCCAGAACGTTCTTGACGTTACGCATTTAATCCTTGTCAGTTCCTCATCCGGTGTCGTTTCCCGAATTTTCCTAACAGTTGTAAACATACCGTCACTATGGCCATCGCACTCATGCATTCAATCATTCAATGAGAGTCCACACATTCAGTTCACTCAGCTGTTCAATGCGATCGATACGAAGAACGCACGATACGAATTATGCTCGTCTCCTACATATGGTATTATAGCTTCATCTAAAGAAAGCTCCTGTTCGGGCGTGTATACGGTGCTAAATTTATTTAAAAGATAATTTATTACGGATTGCATTTTACATAACCTGCTTGGATTTGACGCAATTTCTGTATTATTGGAAAAGTGCAGAAAGCGCAAAATTTGAAGGAATCTATGTCATGTCATTATTTTTGAAAAGAAAGGTATCGCGATTGACGGGCGTGTTGACCAATAATCATGTATTGTAGTTTTCTGTATCTGTCGCATCAAAATATTTAATGCGAAAAATTTGTTCATTTCGGAAACTGTAGTATTGTACCACTTTTTTGTTTTCCTTATACATTTACATCTGCAATGCATCTGATCATAATATCTGTTAGTTTCAATTGTGACCATTTCTATAAAATCATCTTAAATAACTAGTTCGACACTTTCACTTATGCTTTGAAGGTTATTTGGTTGTACCTTGACACCTGAATTACCAGTAAACATTTCTAAGTTTCTTTTTGGATCATATTTTGTCAACTGACTATCTGTTGGTAGTTACTGCCGCTGGATTCGCTGTCATGTATTATCTGAGTTTTTACGCCTCCGCGTAAGTTGCGTTACTATATCGTTGTCCGTCTCGCTATCACTATGAAGTTTTGTGGATTCAATCTCGAAAATCTCGTCAGCACATATTTCTTCATTTTCCATTATAACGGTAAATTTTTTTAGGGTCAGTATTGTTACGTCGGGATTCCGTCGGTATTGGTGAAAAGGATCTCCCTAGACTTACTTGGTTAGATTTTGCTCTGGAGGCGGCGCTGCAATCTGCTGGTGGATTTCCACGTAGCGCTGTCGTCGTGGATCGCCCACGGGAATGCGGACGAGATCAGAGCGTTGGGGTGGCATCTCCATGGGCAATAGCCGCCATGGTGGCGGCGTCGTGTCTCCGGCGGTATGGCGGCGTTGCGGGTCGGCAGCGGAGCTCTCAATCTTGATTGGCGGAGACAATTCTGTACTTGGGGAAATCCTCATGGACACTCCGTGGCCCCAAATAGAGTCGGGCCTCAGGGTAGTGTCGGACTCTTGCCGGCTAAAACCCCACGGTGACCGTCCTTCGGCGCTGCGGCAGGGGACCAGGAACTCTAATGAGACATCACAGACTCCCCCGCCATGCCTTGCCAGTCGGGGCTCCCCCCCGGGGGG
>NW_025106840.1:0-20256 GCF_013123115.1 Colletes gigas
TTTAGAAGAACTTGATACCGATAATACATTTCGATGTAGCATCCATGAAAAGGATTGTTTTTTCCAAAAAAAAAGAAAGATTTGTGCATTACAAAATGTATTCAAATTATATAATTGGTGGTTAAAAAATCAGAAATAAATGTATTTTTTAAAACAATTTACATCATTAAAAAGAGATCTAATTTCTTTCCCCTCCTTCGTACACGGTCCAGCCTTAGATTTATATGAGGAGAGAATGTGGAAGACGGGTAAATAAATAAAATTGGAGAAATAATATATGTTTGAAATGAATATATATTTTGTTGATTATAAAGTAAATAAATAAAAAATAAAAAAATAAAAGATAAAAAAATAAAAAAATTATTCCTCCGGCGGCGGCGAAGGTGGTGGAGACGCAAGCCGCGGGGTGCTACGAGGTGGCCTTAGCGGCCTATCGTCGTCGCCGTCGATTATAGACTGGCCTCGCCATTCGCGGCCACCGAAAATTGGGGGAAAAAAATATCGAATCCTCGCCACTCGCTCAGTTAAGTTATCCGGCGGCGATGGGGTCTCTCGTGGTGGTGGTGTCTCCGGCGGCGGCGTCTCCGGCGGCGATGGGGAGGGTGGTGGAGACGGATCGTTCTAGAACCCACAAAAACTGATATAATATTCGCATGTAATAAATTCCATAAACATTGGTACTGATATAATATTCACATGTAATAAATTCCATAAACATTGGTATGTACATACCTCCTCATCACCTCGCCGGGGCAATCCCTCGAATGTCGGTGCAATACGTGTCATTAACCATTGTCGAATGCAATTGTGAACTGATCTCGCTGCATCTCCAGGCTCATGCATGTAAACGTATATCTCGAAGATGCGTAGCTTGCAAAATAGGATGTCTTTGTTCTTCGAAATCTTTTGCTGACCATCTCCATTCTTCCTTGCATGTATCATTGCCTAAGCCGTATCACTTCTCCTTCTTCTTTAAACCGATTATTCGACTACTCCATATCAGTTAACAATGTAGGGGTACCACTTTTGTATCATGCCATTTTGAACCATGTATTTTAACATATTATATAAGTTAATGAAATGAGATGTGTGATGAGGGATGGGGGAGATGCGGTGGGGTGACATTGATCATAGTACCATGTATATAAATTGTTTTTTTATTGCATATATGTTTATAATGGAAAAAAATATATTAATAATCACATACAATGACTGGACACGCTGGTATTGCCATGGGCGGGGTATGTAATACTGCTGTAACGCATGTTACACAATTCTCGAAATTACCCCTCGAATACATGCGGTTGTGGCATAGCCTACAGGTGGCTAGGGCATGGGCTCGTGCATAGCCCGCCACTAGCAGATGCACGGGCTCTCTTATGTATTCCGCAGCTTCCCGTGGCGGAAGTGTATGAAAACACCCCTCGCATATTCGAACTCCCTCATCGGTGTCTTTCCAACACATGCCTCCTCGCAAACAGGTGCGTTGTCTGATGAGGTGGTATACATCTGTAGGCAGCATCGCCTCCGCATATGTATTGCTGATGTGTCGATCATCATAGGTGGCGATTCCAGCTGTGGGGATGAGAATGATCATATTAGAATATTAGGTTGGACTATTTTGATAAAAAATAAATTCTATCTGCTTACATACCGAGGTCCCATCTATCTGCAACCATTTTCACTTCTCACTTGTATTACTTTTTACGTTTTTCACAGATACACTTTTGAAAATGACGCGGGCTGGCTGTACAACGGTTTATATAGTAAATTATTCAGGTGGGGGGAGGACTTGGTCTTCTTAGGAACAGCGGTGACACTCGCTTGTATCTGCTAACGTTAGTAGAATTGCATGCTCCAAGCTTCCCCCACAGCATTCTGCAAATTTTGCGTTCTTCGCGAGATAATGTTACCGAGGTCTGTGTTTGAGTTACAAAACATATGTATACTGGTGCGCCTAAGACGGTATTTTATAATGCCCCCATGGTAAGGTCTCGGTTGAATATGGTACAATATATCGTTTGTCGTCGTGTGGACTCAGAGCAATTTTTGTTTCTGATATCGTGTACACTTCATGCAACGTGGATCTTATACACGATTGGTGGCAAATCTTTTCAACCTCGCCCATCAAACATTGCACATAATCATCGTATGTTATAGTTCGTGCTACAACATTACTCTTGACACCTTTCACCTTCTTCGTATCGTTCTTGCCATCGACTTGCATGGCGTACATCTTTGCTCTCAGTCCAACAAATTCGGTCATAATCGCACCATTATTTTCGTCTTTCATTAAACCTGGTATCTTCTTATTGACAAGCGGAATACCATATCGATTATCTGATGGATAATCGCTCGTGTCAAATCGAGCAATGTCTCGTATCATAAGTTCATAAATATTGTCACACTCGATGTGATAAATTAAACTGTCTGTATCGGTATACATCATTTTACATTTATCGCTATGTGTGGGTAACATGTAGTCGTGATGGAATTCATACAAACAAACCTTAGATATATCTAGTATACACATACCCACATAGATTGGTTTGTTCAATTTTACGAACAGTTTGCGCAGCTCGATTGCAACTAAGTTTTCCGAAAATATGCTGCGACTGTGAAAATTTGGTTTAGCGATCAATGCCGCCGCACCATATCTCCCTTCCCATTTTGTTACTAATTTTACATCTACATGATTGCGCACATTCTCCATAGTTTTACCAAACACTGCATTGTTCATTAACTTGTATAAATTTTTCTCAAAATCATTTGTGGCAAGAGTTCTAAAGGACAATGTTAAGTCATAGAGGGGTTTACTGACCCAAGAGCGTACAGCCTATGCTATACACCGTTGGAAAGGTCTCGCCAAGGCGAATCGACTGATACCGTTTTTAACTTCGATATCAGATGGGATCATGTCGAAAAATGGCCTCAAAGTTCGAGATTTTGCGGTTTTGAACAAAAGAATCCGGTCGTAAAAGCCCATCCGGCCCGAGGGACCTCGGGTAGGCACCTGAGGGAAAACCGAGCGGTGTAAGCGATACTCTAGCAGATTGGGACGGCAAATGTGCCCCACCACCTTCATTTCAGTGCCGTGTTGGGCCTGCGTTTGCCGCATGGGCCCCGTTCGAAATGCCCAGGGCGAAATCGCCAATGGATCAGTTGTTTTTCATGAACATAATATATTCATGATAGACGATTCGCAGGTATAAGTTGGGAATGTGCAGGTTAGTATTCAGACTAATGCGTCACTTACAATAGTGAATGGAGTGACATTTTATTGATTGAACGAAACATATGATGTGAATACTGAATACTAACCTGCACATTCCCAACTCATACCTGCGAATCGTCTATCATGAATATATTATGTTCATGAAAAACAACTGATCCATTGGCGATTTCGCCCTGGGCATTTCGAACGGGGCCCATGCGGCAAACGCAGGCCCAACACGGCACTGAAATGAAGGTGGTGGGGCACATTTGCCGTCCCAATCTGCTAGAGTATCGCTTACACCGCTCGGTTTTCCCTCAGGTGCCTACCCGAGGTCCCTCGGGCCGGATGGGCTTTTACGACCGGATTCTTTTGTTCAAAACCGCAAAATCTCGAACTTTGAGGCCATTTTTCGACATGATCCCATCTGATATCGAAGTTAAAAACGGTATCAGTCGATTCGCCTTGGCGAGACCTTTCCAACGGTGTATAGCATAGGCTGTACGCTCTTGGGTCAGTAAACCCCTCTATGACTTAACATTGTCCTTTGTATTTAGTTCGATGTAATCGCGAAGCCATGGCGATTGTGAAAACTGTAATACGCGGTGAACTTCAGTTACGCGAAGGCCGTGACGAATACATTGCTGCAGATTGCGGTAATGTATTACGTAACGATTCTTATCGTATAGAGTCGCGAGGAGCTTTTCCTGGCGCTTGCCGGGCGGTTTATCGCGCGTTGGGCAGAACGGTAAATCTGTGTGTGCATCATGCAGATGTTGTGGATACTCCAGATCGACTTCCAAAATATACCCCATCGTTGAGTCTAACGCTATGGCCATTACATCTATATCTTTGTTGTTGACCCACTGAAAATTGGCGTATGGCAATGGTTGACACATTGCCCAGCCGTACAAATTATTTACATCGAAATACATTAAATATGACGACGGTTGCGATGCATCGTACGACTGCATGTACTTGT
Source organism: Colletes gigas (assembly GCF_013123115.1). Lineage (NCBI taxonomy): Eukaryota > Metazoa > Arthropoda > Insecta > Hymenoptera > Colletidae > Colletes > Colletes gigas. The sequence goes on from NW_025106840.1 coordinate 4,197, forward strand.
TGTTGGCTCGTGCGCGTCTGTTGGAACATTGACTTAAACCACCGCGTATACCACGTTCGATGAATAGGACCATGTCGATATCGGTAAGAAGTTCGAAATTGATACGTGTATGCTTCAGCATGGCATCCCACGTAAAACCTGGCAGAGTATAATAGTGCGCGGGATCGAGTCCGTAACTTGTGACGCAACTATTGCGAAAATTTTCAAAAATATCTGCCAACAGCAAGACATCAGTCTTTAGATACAAATCGCTATACTCGCCGAGCGTTTGAATGGAGAACCGCGTCCACACGTTGACGGCGTGTTCGTAGTCATTTTCGGATACTGTATCGCCAGTCAAGGAACTGTAAAATGAATTGCGCGATGGCAAACATGATTGCTCCAACTTTTCGACACAGTCAATGTACTCGTACGGGAACACCCCTTTCCGTGTCAATAAATCAAAATCTTCCGTAGATAATTTTTGAAACTCAGACCGTGTAATTTGAAGTTTATCTTTACTAAGAAAAGATGCCAATTTCTCGAGACTTGTATTTAAAAATTTAAACGAATCGATGAATTGCAATTTTATGCGCTTGCGCGAGTTCCATTCTTCATCCGTGCATTCAATGTATTTTGTAAATGAAATGTACTTCTCTTTTGTTATCGGCAATACAGTGACGTCGCCCTCAAATGCCGTGGCTATCTCCTTGATAATAAAATGTGAATCATAACCGGATAAATTGTGAAAAACCACGGGGATGACAAATGCGTCTTTATAATTTAGATTGTGATTTGAATGTGCGGGGCCTCTGTACCGACCGGTCAAATGACAATGATCGCGTACCCGTTTGTCATCTTGTGCAAACGGTCTTTCACATATGTGACAGTGTGCTGCAGTATTAAAATTTTGCAATTGTTCAGTTGACAAATTTTCCATGGGTACATTGGTCGATAAAATGGACTTTACACGATGCGACAAATCTTTGAGTTGTCTCACAAACCATGACACGCAGTCAGGATCGCGACGATATTGAAACGTAGATAACGAGTCGTCGTACGAGCACCGCACATAGTATCCCACACTAAATACACGATGATGCTGGTATGTGTATCTTGGCGCTTCTCGATCAGTATCCGTTTTCTCCAGGATGCATTCCAGATCGGCATACACGATAAACGGAACACGCTCTTTCCTGCTGTAGTTGCTGAAGCTGAGCCACTTCCTACCATCATCATTTGGTAATATGATTGCACAATCATTCATCTTCTCACAATCCATGGTGTGAGCTTCCAGCTTCTCATTTGAACTAAAGTAGTGCAAGCATCTGCAATATGAGACATAATTTTGGATTTATCTGCGATAAGAGACATAATTTTTATCTAAGAAAAAATATTTAAAAAATTTATTTTATACATACCTATCACAAAAGTATTTTCGACCATTATGTTTACTCAATTGCGTGCTCACGAGACGAGATAAATTCTTGATCCATGCGAAATGTCCCACGCCGTTTGCTCCTTCTAAATACAACAAATTGACATGCCTCTCCATCTTCTTATCGGCGACTCGTATCGGTAGCACCTTCTTATTCTCAATGGTATAGACGTTGATGGAGATGTTGTTAACATGTTCAAACTTTTTAATTTGGTTCAAAGTCATTGGAAATTCAATATCCTGGATATTCAACACTGTTGTATAATGAGGATATGTCGATGCCCGATATATGTGATTTTTGGCTGGATGCAGAGCAGCCACCACTGACCATGCGAAACATGCATTGTCCGTCGAGCATACGCTGATTACAGCTTTCTTTAGTTGTATCTCACGCGGTAATTGTATGGTACATCCTGCCTTCATCGGCATAAATTTATTTGCATTAACAGTTAAATTAAGTATACGCGACAGCGCCCACCCACTATCGCGTTCCTGAAACTCGTCTAAGGATGCTAGAATGGGTTCGATGACGCGTAAATCATACCATTCGCGTAGGTCAGACAAGCGAAACAGTTCACAATTTTTTGTGTTAACACTTTTGTTTGCACATTTATTACCAGCCACAAATTCACCGTTAAATATAGTATTTATTTTTACACTGTCATGTTTCAGCACAATGTTCCACACATGATCGAGTACAATGTCCCTAGCATCTTCGAGAAAATTGCGGGGCTCTATGTGGTTAGAATTTATCACCACACCGGTCAATATACGGTTAACGAAAGCCGTATCAATTTCACGCCATCTGAGTCTTGCACTGTGTCCAGCACCCACATGTACAAATCGAATGCGTGTCGAATCTTTCAGACTTTCCAATCTAGCGATACGAGCAATCAGCGATTGTTTTTCACCGATTGAGAGTCGCGGTCTCTTGATTCGACTTCGTTCCTCCAACGAATTGAGATAATCATCAAATCGATGTTCCCATAAATTGTATTCATCCTTCGACCTTAATTGAGCGGCCTGCTCGTACAGCTCCTGCTCTTGATGACTCATACTACCGTTTTTGCGTTGCCGTACACAATGATGCTTGCGATATATTACAAAAATCTGTGCCCCGATTATACTCTCGGTGATGCTTGCGATATATTACAAAATCTGTGTCCCGATGATGCTCTCGGTGATGCTCCCGATATATTAAAGAAATCCCCGTCGTCGATTGCAATGTTATATGCTTTGTAGAAGTTGCAAGTTTGGACGTGTTCAAGTATTCGCAAACATTGCACTTTTCGCAGAAGAACACGTGACATAAAAATTCCTCTCCCCGCACCTCGCTGCCCTTGATGCATCGTTACATTTTTTTTATGTGCTGCACACTCGTTTTGATAGTATCGTCGTCGCCGTCGTCGTGAAACGTTATGGATTCTACAAACATGAATTACTACATTTCTCGCGAAACGGTGTGCATAAGTCGCGAGTAAGTGTTATTATCATCATTTCCTTAGCGTTATTACTTACCTTTCATTCTTTACATACTTTTTCTATATGTTGCGATAGCAATAAACAACGTTCGACGCCTTATATACTTGGGGAGGAGGTTTGCCCTCACATCCACGGCATACAAGTACTGTAGGCGCCTCACTTGAAGTCCCGCGGAAAGTATGCGGGAGAAGTAGAAGGGATACACGTATTCCCACGTATACATTGTTCTCTCGCTCGCTATTCGTCGCGGCAGTTACACACACATGTGGACTGACTGACGAGGAAGGCAAAGAGATAGAAAGAGATAATGAGAAACACGTGGCGGACAGAGCCCCATTGGCGTAGTGCAACATATATTACTATTATAAAAGTTATATCTAATACAAGACAACAATATGTTAGGAAAGTATAGGTTATGTAATTACCAATGGAAGTGTTATTTAATATTTAATATTTAAATCCTTTTAACAATACAATAATAAAAACATCTCAATAAAAAATTTAGAAATAAATAAAGAGGTGATAACAACTCTGTATGTGTATACATATATAAAAAGCACAATTTATACATAAATATAAATATGAAATCTGTATAAATATAAAATTTCTACATACTTAAATATATGCAATATTATGTATATAATATATTATTTATTACGCTGAAGCATTCAAGCCTCATTGAAATGTGTACAATTTTTTGCGGTGTGACAGTGAAATTTCCTCGGAACGCAAGACGATCAGACGATGTGCTCTGGGTATGTTTGCCTGTTAAAATAATTTTTCATTTAAAAAAAAACTGCATATACAAATTATAAAAAAAATATAGTATGTGTTTTTTTACCTTATTCATTATTTGAACTTGTGCTGCATTCCGATTCAGCATCAGTTTCTTCGTCTGTTGTAATCAGACCCATTGATTCCATTATATCTTCTAACAATCCATCTTTCTCCCAATATTCGTTTTCTAATTTTTCGATATGCTTACAGCAATTGCTCCAATGAGTAACGCTAATTCCTCTAATTGCTTCTGAGGTATAAGTCTCTAATTCATCTTTTGTGTATGTTGAAATATTTCTTTCTCTCAATTTTCTTTTTAATTCAGCCCATATCAATTCAATAGGATTTAGATCGCAGTTGTAGGGCGGTAAGCGCAAAATGTTATGTCCATGTAGCCTCATAATTTGATCAATTTTGAAACTTTTCTGAGGTTTACTTTTTTCGACTAAATCAAATAATTGAAATTTTCTCATAGTAAAAGAGAATGTTATGTTGTTTTCGGTTAACCACTTCACCATAGCAGCTTTGGTGGACGATTTTGTTGGTGGCTTATTTATCTGGGTTGAGTGGTATGGAGCGTTATCCATAACAACAACTGAACTTTGTGGAATATTAGGTAATAATTTTTCCACTATCCACTTTTCAAATTTCTCCGCATCCATTTGCCCGTGATAGTCTCCTACTGTTGAAGTCGGCTTATAAATTAATTCGGCCCCATTAATGAATCCATTTTCTCCTCCTGCATGCACAATGACTAGACGGTGTGAAGAGCTGTTATTTTTTGAAATGCCAATAATTTCGTTGCTTTGCCAGCATTTGCTAAAGCTCAAGGTGTTTCCCCTCAGGGGCTGTGCCCGGCAATCGTCGGCCGCAGTACGGGGCGTAGCGACCCCGAGGTACCTGAAGCTAATCACACCGTAAGCCTCCTGTTGGTCGTCGCGACGACCCATTCACAATTCCTTTTTTGGTTTTGTGAATGATACGTGACGGCAGGAGAAGCGGGGGCCTTGGCTTAACCGCCTGGGCCAAGAGTATGGCGACTCTATAAAATCGCCCTCCAATCCTAAGCTATGGTGCGCGGCGATGGGATGCATGTGTCACGTCCCGGTATTGACGGTCCGGAAGGTACCCCTACCGCTACCCTATGCACCGAAGACTATTCTTTAACCGAGTTTGATCCAATCGGCTCGTACGTCCGACTATGATCGGGTCTTTGTTACGGTCGCCGTGTCCACTCGAAATTGGATTTTAAAGATCTTACCTTAGTAATGGGCTTCCAATAGTTGTTTCCTGATTTCGGTATACCGATCAAAACGTAGGTCGTCCAGTGGTATGTGCTCCAAGTCGGGAAGGGCTGGAGTTACGTCCGCGGGGATCAACCTCCACGGTGTTTGGTTCACCAACACGTCGGTGATTATCTTCGGAAGGGTAACTACCCCCAGAGGGTAGTATTCTGGTATCGCCGGTTCACGGAACTGGCGGATTAACTTCCGCAATTGATTCTTCCTCCCAGCTCGGTGCGTCTTCGGCATTGATTAGCTATTCGCGAAATATGGTAAAATAGATCTCGATAAAGGGTTGATCGTTGCGATCTGAGCGGCTGCCCTCTCCAGAACGCGCAGATGCCTACGAGCGGTGGTCCTCTCCGTAGGATTAAACCCAATATCGAGATTGAAGAATTGATCTGAATCGAAATGATTGAACCGAAAAGTCTTTACCGAAGTCGTCCAAGCTGTGGATAGCACGTCGAGTCGCGAAGGAAAGGAAAGGTTTTAGAGCACTGAATCGACACTTACTTATCGTAACACTGTTAACTGTTGCTGTGGGTTTGTCGGTGCTGTTGCCGATGTTCCTCTCGCTTGCCCCAAGTGGATGAAGAGGCTGGTCAAGGAGGCCCAGACGGCACCCAGCATGTGGAGACTCCATCCGTAGATAGAGTGCAAGGCGTAGCCATGAATTATTGTATCGACTACTAGTTTGATGATCCGTAGAATAAGGTATAGACCCATTAGTCCAGCGCTGAACGAACCAAATGTGATGAACCAATCCCATAATTTGCGTCCTGTTGATTCGGCAATGCGGTCTAGGGATTTTTCGTCCAGAAGGTTATATAGTTGGACGCTGCCTTGCGGAATGGCGTGTCCCATGGCCCCTCGCGCCAAGGTATTTATCATCGCAGGCCTTTCTATTGGGAACATAATATGGTCTCGTAGTTTTTCGAGGTCCTGTGTCGTGTATATTCCGCTTGATGCTAAATGACCAGGATTGGTGTAGCTCCATTTTGCTCGGGTGAGTGGTTGCAGTGTTGGCGGTGGTGTACTTTCCACTGGGTTGGGTAACATCTTATACCAAGTGTCGTGGAGAAAAAACATGGTAGGAAGTAATCCGTTGCATTCTCGCGGTGTGCCCTCGCGTACCAAAATTCGACTCCTGGGTGTCAAGAAGAGAGACTGATTCATTTGTGTAACCGGAAGCTCCAGATAGCAATTGTCGGTTTTCCGTATTCGGCAGTTTACTGGTACGCATTGAATTATATGTAGGACTTCTCCTGCTGAGATGGCCACATGCCCGGGTCCTTTCATGAGTAGGAACGCTGCTTCGTCTGGCGAGCTGGATGCAAGGGTAAGAGCATTTTTTAATACCTGTTCTTCCAGAGTACATTTTTGTTGGACGAGGTTTCGATATAGCTGTGTCATTTGCGTTTTAAGGTTGTTACAGACGGGGAGGAACGGCGTCCTGGAGCGGCTCAGAACGTCGTTTGGAATAGGGAAGGTGAGTATAGGACGTACCGGCAGCAGGTATCCCCGACTGTAGGTAAAGTGGAGCGCGTAAGGTAAGTATTATCGACGTAGGATGAAGCGTTGCCGGTAGGATTATAACGTTATTTCCTTCAGGTGGGTCCGCCGAATCGTCCAGAGGGTTGGCGAACGAATACACGTTCCTACAACCGTAGCGACTCGGTAGGGGCAGGCGTAATGAGAAAGTAGGAGAAATGAGCGGATGCCAAGATTTAGGCAGCTATGAGTATTTATTCGTGACTGTTATACACTGCTTGCATTTGAGCGCACCAATTATAAATATCAGTAGGAATTAGATTATTCTGAATATTAGGTAGTTCGCTTATGTATCGAGATAATATCTCCGTAGGTATCTCCTGATGGGAATGGACCTTGGCGGCCTGGTTCGTATCGATAAAAGGAATTGGCGATAGAGGCGGCTGTATGACAAGTACGGTAGATTCGCAATCACTGTCGTTTGTTAAATCAATAACTTCGACGTCTGGTTCTCGGTGTCCAAGGTCGAGGGTGGAGGCTTCCGACAACGGGGAATAACAAGGTTCGCCCGGATGGCTGGAGGCTTGCGGGATCCCAAGCGCCAATTGCTCTTGTAACTCGCGAATGCGTCGTTTGTACTCCAAGCGAGCGCGGTGTTTGATTCCGCCGCGACGCGTCGTTTTATTAGGTCGTTTAGACCGGGTTGTCTAAGAATACCCAAACGTATGTAAGCTAATTGTTAATAAACAAAGGTAGTAAAACGTCTAGATACCCACTCGATTCTTATTCATGTTAGAGGTGTCGTTCCCGGTGCGTTTCCTGTGAGACGCTACCAAGCCGGGTGAGAATGGATGAGTGGCCGGTGCGTTTCTTCTGAGACGCTACCAAGCGTGTGTATCGGAGGTCCGGTGCGTTTCCTGTGAGACGCTACCAGGCAAAGGCGGAAAGAAAGAGTAGAATGTTAGAGTGGAATAAGAATCAGGCAGTTGATAAAACAATAAATAAATAGAGTTAAATTTGGTAACGTTTGAGCTTCTTGTAGACGATCGTGAAATAATCTAAGTCAATTTAGCGAAAATTTGTGTAATAATAGGGGTTCACGAGATACCGCACGTTTAAATAAGAGGTAGGAAGGATCGGAGATACACGGTTCGAAAGTATAGAATGCAACAATGTATAAGTCAGTAAAAGAGACAAGTTGTAACAATAAGATTTATTAAAGCAATATAACAAAGACTTACGTGTTGAATATGAGAGACGCTACCACTAATACGATTGTTTATGTACTTTATAACTTCTTGATGTTTACTAATTAACGGCTTCCAGTAGACTGACTACTGAGGGCTCCGGGCCCTGTATTTATATTAACTTTTATCAGCTTGGCCCTCAGAGAGGTGCTAATTCCCATAAGCATTTCTGGTACTGCTGCCTTATCTCTGGTCAGCATTCTGAGTACGACTTTATCTTTTGCTGATGCTGAGTCAGCAGTTTTGCTGAGTCGGCATTCTTGAGGAGTAGCAAAGTTTATCTCCCTTTATCTCGAAATTTCTAGAGTTTCATTCTCGCAGAGGACATTCTAGAATGTCCTCTGCGAAAATGTTCAAGCAGTGGCTCTCATACAACAGTGGATTTACAATAGTAAGTATAACAGTATAAATCATAAGTATACAAATGGTAAGTATAGAGATAAGTATCGGAGGTAAGTATATGTTAATAAGTTACCGACAGTCGGTATCACCGTGCGTCGGTAATACCGGCTGGCGATTGCTAAGAGTACGTAATTAAGTAAGTAATAATGATTGTATAATATGATAGTAAATGAATGAATAATATACGTTTATATGTGTATGTATGTGAGAATAATATAGATACGTAGGCAATAGTTCGTAATGTGCGCGAGAAAAAATATGTTTAGGCGGGGAGGGGTATGTGGATGTAACACCTCCCTCCCCGGGAAAATAAATTTTGGGCTAAACGTCCAAAATTTATTTCCCATGAGGTCGAATGAGAAGTGAAGTAGCTTTAAGGTCGCGCACAGAAACTTCGGATGCGTTCGAGGTTGGGTGAAGCTTTGGTGATTTCTGGGTCAGGTTCACTGCTGGTGTCTTCCGGTGGATCGGATGGTGACCTTTTTCCCAGATGGATTAAGAGATGAGTGATTGAAGAAAATGCTGCGCCGAGGATATGAATTCCACATCCATATACTGAGTGTAGCGTGTATCCATTGATTACTATGTCGATCAGGCCCTTAATAAATTTGAAAATTACAAATATTGCAAGTATTGCTGCACTGATTGAACCAAATTCTATAAATCCGTTCCATAATTTGCTCATGGTTGATTTAGCTATCTTCTCTAGGGTGTGTTCATCTAGAAGGCCGGCGAGGGATATCGAATTGGGTGCCGGGCCTGCTGCTGCTGCTCCTTGTGCAATTTCGTTGATTACTGCTGGTTTCTCTGCCGGGAACATGATGTGATCGCGTAGTCTGTCCAAATCGGATTGTGAGTAAATTCCACTGGTTGCTAGTGACGTTGGCGTTAAATAGTTCCAATTTAATTGTGATATTGGTTTTGTTTTCTGTGGTATTTCAGCGATCATTGGAGAGGGTGTTAGTTTGACCCATTGTTCATCAATTTTATAGATCGTTGGTAGAAGAGGATTGCATTGGCGGTTTGTGCCAAATCTGGTAAGTATTCTAGTTTTCGGTGCTAGGAAATAGGATTCGTTCTTATGCGTAACTGGAAGCTCATTGTAGCATTTTTCGGTTTTTCTGACGTTTACGATGACTGGAATACATTGAAGAATATGAATAACTTCGCCTGCTGTGACTGCCATGTAGCCTGGCTTCTTCGTGATGATATAGGCGAACTCTTCTGGTACAAGAGTGACTAATGATAAAGCGTTCCTGAGGATTTGATTTTCGGATTCACATCGCTGCATCACAATGGTCCGATACAATGAGGTTAATTGATTCCTGATGTGTTTCTCTACGTAAATAAATTTTGAATTTATATATGTAAAAATGTCCAAGTCGTCAACAGGTATTGGTTTTCTGGATATGATTGGGTTTCCTGGATGTGTTTCGATGATAAATAATCTTGGATGTTCTGTAAGTATGATGGTGTATCCACACATGTGTTTTTCTCTTGTTTTTGTTAAAGCGAAAGTAATTTCATTGGTGGTTAAACTGTAGATGATTGGATGTTGATTCTCTGAGATTTCTTCGGCCTTTTCTGCTTGGCCCTCGTATAACACATCATATGATTTTAGTTCACAGGTGTCTGTCGGGATTGGATTCCAAAATGTGTACCCAAAGTCGTAGTCGATGCAGTTTGATTTCGTTAAGTCGCAGGTGGTTCCTGAAGGTAGGATGATTTTTCCAGTGTTAATTTTGACTCTCGCTTCTTGGCTTCTAATTTTTATTTCCAGAGTAGCTTGAACAAATACATTGTTCCATGATCCGTATGGATCTGAATAAGTGGTACCGGTGCAGGATCCGTCGGGACCCACTGATCCGGCTAAGGTGATTGTACGGTGAGTCGTTGAATTTGGGGAGATTCCAGTTATTAATGCGTTTGAAATTGATATGGTTCCTTCTTGGTGCAATCTTCTACAGGTTTCTTGGTTAACTTCTACCATGTATTCTGCTAGTCCGTTTTGTACTGCGGCTAGGTGCGAGTACATACCACAGTAGTAGATGATTCTCTTCATATTTACTTGGCACTGGATCGTGTGCGCATAGTTGTATTCCGATAATTGCAGCAGCTGAATGTATGTGGCGGTGGTTTTGATTTCAGGGCCTGGTTGGCGGCATTCTTCGAGGTCGAGTAGTGAGACGGTCGTGTGGTTCATCGTGGGTCTTCCACAATCAAAGCCAATAAGAGCTTCAGCTGGTAGCTGAAGGGTCATGATGGCGAGAATGATGAGGTAAGTGGTCATCCTGCGGGACAAAACTATGTCTTGCCTTTTTACATTTGTCTTGATGTACAATTTTATCTTTACCTTTAATTTTAATCCTTAAATTACGCGGTGGTAAAACTTCCAAAATCTGGTATGGCCCATGGTACTGATTGTCTAGCTTACTAGTAGGTTCCTTTAATATATAGACCCAATCTCCTGGGTGAAACTCTTGAATATTTAGTTTAGCGTCATAATATCTTTTAGATCTGTGTTTGGCCTGAATCAGATTTTGGCGAGCTTTATCCTGGATTTCGTTTAATGTTTTAAATAAATCGTTTAAGTACTCGAAGTAAGTGACATCAATTCGGTCGTCTATGTCTGGTTCTGTGCTTGGAATTCTAGCGGTTCTGCCAAAAACTAATTCGTAGGGGGTATAATGGGTGCCCTCGTGAACGCTGGTATTATATGATAACATTGCAAGGTCTAGCCAAGTGTCCCATTCCTTCCCTCGATCTGTTTGTATTTTTAGATATTCGCTTAAAACGTGATGCGAACGTTCCAGGGAGCCGTTAGACTGCGGTCTATATGTCGAAGTTTTGTACTGTTTTATGTTAAATCGTTTAGCTAGATATTTCATAATAGAAGATATTAAGTTGGGTCCTTGATCTGTTAATATGGCTTTAGGGGCTCCGAATATGCCAATTAGTCTTTTCAAAATTTGATCTGCAATAGTAATTGAGGTTGTATCTTCGAGGGGTACGGCTATGGAATACTTGGTAAGTAGATCCTGCATTGTGAGAATGTACCTATTCCCTGAAGATGTAATAGGAAGGGGGCCCATTATGTCGATAGCGACTTTATCGAAAGCACGTCCTGGCGTGTCTGTAATAACCATTGGTTGTTTTGTTTTTATACGAGTTAGTTTCTTTAATTGGCACGTTTTACACGATTGTATGTAAGATTGTACTTGACTTTTCATATTATGCCAAATGAATTTTTCGCGAATTCTTTGTAATGTCTTTGTTACGCCTTTGTGACCGTTGATGACCGAATTGTGAGTGTTTGCTATTATTTCTGCGCGTGTTTCGATTGGAGGAACTCGGATGGTGCTGGAACAGTAAGTAATTGTAATTCGATAATCTTTAAATAATTCCGTTAAATGTTTGTCTATGAAGTACCAAGAGACGTCACCTAAAGGATCGGTCTGTCTAATTGAGAAACTAGCTAGCATGAGTTCATCCAATACTGATCTAATGATTCTTAATCCATCAAGCGTTTGCGTGCGGGTAATTGGAGCTGTAGGGCGTTCCTGTATTGGAATCGATATAATATAACGTTTGTCGTGAGTTTTCACATTAGGAATATTTGGTGTAATTTCTGAAGGATCAGGAAGTAGACCTGACGCTTGGAGCTCCTTCGCACCCTCGCACGCAGGCGTGCCTTGGTAGGTTAAGAATACGACAAGGTGGTCCTTTTGCAAGATTAAAGGTTCCTTAGATTTGACGATTTTTAGAATTTCGAATCGCGGTTCGGGGTCGAATAACGGTTCGTCTTCGCTGTCAGATGATGATGAATTTGTATCCTCGGTTTCTTCTTCTTCGCCGACTGTTTCCAACTCGATTTCTGGATTCCTGCCGTCGTCCGGCGTTGGTTCAGTATTCTTTCTTGGTTCTTTTCTCGGTAACTTTAATGATGCCAATGATTCGCTTCGCTTTCTTTTGTTAATACCCTCTGGCTCCTGTTCTTGTGGTTCGTGTCTTCTTCGCGCTTTCCTAGGTAGTTCCACTAGTGTTGGCGACTCGCTTCGCTTACGTTTCGTGATGATGTGTGGTTCTTTGGGAGAGGGAGTTAAAGGTCTTGGTACATAGGTTGGTGAGGAAATAGCTTCGTCGGAGGGGGATGTGTTCACTGGTAATACTTGAGGAGGGTTCCTGGATAGTGCATCTGCGTTTAGGTTCGTTTTCCCTTGTTTATATACTATTTCATATTCATATTCCGATAATTTTAATTTCCACTTCCATAATCTTGATGTAGGATCTTTGATATTATGCAACCAGACCAACGGCCTATGGTCTGTGACTATCTTAAACTTTCTGCCGTATAAATAGGGTCGGAAATGGTTAACACTGTATACGACGGCTAGGCATTCCTTTTCTATGGTAGAATACTTTTGCTCGTGAGGATTCAAAACTCTTGAAGTGTATGCTATTGGGAGGTCTTTACCTAATTCTCCTTGGCTCAAAATTCCTCCGATTGCGTATCCGGACGCGTCCGTTGTCAGTATGAAAGTCTTGGTGAAATCTGGAAATTGTAGTATTGGAGATTTGCACAGGGCGTCGCGAAGTGTTTCAAAGGCTTCCTGTTGATTATCCTTCCAATTAAACGGTTTGTCCTTCTTTAATAAGTCGGTGAGTGGTTTTGCAATTTTAGAGTAATCCTTAATGAATCTTCGATAGTATCCGGTGAGTCCTAAAAATTGTTTGATTTGTTTTGGGTTTTTGGGTACTGGGAACCGCTGAACTGCTTGTAGTTTCTTGGGATCGGGTTTTACGCCTTCTTTACTCAAAATGTGCCCCAAGTATGCGACCTCCTTCCGTAAAAATTCGCATTTGTCGGGCTGTAATTTTACGTTTCCTTCTCCTAATCTTTGCATTAGTTTTCTGAATTTGGTTTGGTGTTCTGTTAGCGATGAGGCGTAAATGACAAAATCATCCATATATATAAACAGTTCCCACCCTTGTAATCCGGATAGAAGGTTGTTCATATGGCGTTGAAAGGTAGCTGGCGCATTTTTTAGTCCAAAAGGCATTCGGGTGAACTCAAAATGTCCATAGGGAGTTGAAAAAGCAGTTTTTGGCGCGTCTTGTTCGGCCATGGGGATTTGATGAAATCCTGATGCTAAGTCTAGAACGCTGAAATACTTGGCTCCTCCTACTTGATCTAGTATTTCTGTGATGTTGGGAAGCGGGTATGCATCGCCTATGGTTTTTTCATTGAGGTTTCTGAAATCGATGACGACTCTCCATCTCTTTTTCCCTGTGGAGTCCGGTTTCTTAGGTACTATCCAGATAGGCGAATTATAAGGTGACATAGATGGACGCACAATTCCGTCTTTTAATAGTTCTTGGACCTGCCTTTCAATTTCCTGCTTATGGATTTGGGGATATCTGTACTGCTTTGAATTAATGGGTAGGTTATCCGTTGTTTCTATTCTGTGTTCTATTCCTTTGGCGCATGTTAATGGTTCCCCTGGTAAATGAAAACAATCTTGATATTCTGTAACTAGGTTGACTATGTGCCTTCTTTCTTCGGAGTTTAGATGTTCTAATCGCAATAATTCAATGACTTTATCTGCTCTAGTTGCTTCTGTTTCTTTATTGAGCGTATGAATATTAAATGTAGGCTGAGTTGTATCCTCTAATGTCGAATAAGGAATGGTTTCGACTATCGGTCCCCGAGTCTTGATGTCCTTCAAAGTAGTATTATAACATTTCACGTATGCTCTTCCATTTTTATTCGATACTAGACATTGCCCGTAGAAAACACCTTTAGCGATTGAGTTGCGTTCAATGTGCCCCGTTTCTTGATTAGGGTGAATAACATAGAGGTTTACCGGCGTTACTGTTCTTCGTTTGAGAGTAATAAATTCTTCATTATAAAATGGAATATACCATTCGTTCCATTTGATTAGCTTCTTTGCGTAGTCCACCTTGGCTTGGTGGCTGTGTAGAAATTCCGCGCCCAATATTCCATCATGAGGGATAGTGAAATCATCGTTTACAACAAGGAATGGGACTGGGTACCCGAGTATGTCAAGAGATATTCGACCCAGTGTCGGGGCTAACCCTTGTCCTATTCCCCTAAGGGCAGGACGCACACTTGAATCGATATCGATTATGGAGATCAGGGCGGATTGCTTGATTAGGTTTACTTCTGCGCCGGAATCAATCATGAAACTTGTATTTCGCTTGGTGTTGGGCGTTTTAATTCGGACGGAGGGTACCGTGTTTATGTTATTAATGTCAATTACTCGAATAGTGGGCTCAACATGCCCTCTTCTGGGATTTCCTCCTCTTCCTGATCCGTGTCTTCCTTCTGCTTCTGCGATGTCTCCTTTACAGGTGGATCCTTGGGTGGATTTTTCCCCCTTGCTATCGGGTACGTACCGCGGTTTTGATTTGATGGGCCCTGTCCCACGCGGTTCGGCGACGGGCCGTGGGTGTTTCCCGGTCGTTGTTGATTCTGCTCATATTCCCTTCGAGCTTTCAACTTCCTACATTCTTCGATCGTGTGGCCAGGGTTTTTGCAATATCTGCATTGCTTTTCGGGTATTCTTTTCCCCGGATCGTTGTAATTGTTGGGCCGTGATGTATCGAATCTTTCGTTGCGACCTCTATAACCGTTCCCATTGTTGTAGTTGTTTAGGTAATTGCTCCCGTTACCGTAATTATTGTTGCCGTAGCGAGGCTTGTCTTCTCGAGGTCTTTCCGGCTTGGGTGGTTCTGTGCGATGTCGAGGATCTGCGTTTCTATCGTAGTTCCTGTATCTTGGATTTCTATCGTGCTGCTCGTATCCACGCCTGAAACGCGCATGTTCATCCTGAATTTCCGTGTGAATCTTGATCGCCTTTTCGATTGCGTCGTCCAGCGTATCGTATCCTTCGATCCTCAGTCGTGTGGCGATGTCGGGTAATAACCCTTGGATAAATGCTTCGCTTGCTTCCTTCTGTATTTCGAGCTCGGTTCGGTGATCGAGCGTTCCGTATCGCTGTTGGTCACCGTCCATAATTAGATCGCGCAACTCTCGTATCTTGATGGCGAAGTCGAGGACACTTTGATTTGGCGTTTGGAATGTCCTGCTTAGTTCACCACGGTAATAATTCGCACTCTTAAAAGGAGAGAATAACTTTCGGATTTTGTTGCATAACTCGCTGACCGAATTGAACTGGGAACGACCGACTATTCTGTAAGCTTGTCCGCGCAATTTGTTTAGAATTGTTCTTACTAAAAGGGGCTCGTCACTTGAAGGTAAGTAATCTCGTGCACGATAGCACGATTCACAAAAGGGAATAACTAACTGGCGCATGCCGTCGAACGTCTGTATGCCGTCTGCGGCCTCCTTGACTCGCTTGTGGATTCCGGATGAGACTTCGGAATTTGTAGAAATTTGTGACGGCCCTGGTAAAAATTCTCTTGTTATTTCTTCTATTCTAGCGCGGCCTTCGTTGGGAGGTTGATGGAAACTAGTACGGTCAGGGTCTACTGGGCGACTTCTCAATTCTCTGACCTCTGCCATCAAATTTTGGACTGCACTTCTCAATTGTTCATGCTCCTGAATCATCTCTGTACGTTCTTGGGTGAGGTCGTCTCGCTCCTGGTCCAGCCTCAGCTGGCTTTCTTGGAGTCTCTTCTCCAATGCTTGTCGTTCCTGCTCCGCACGTTGCTCTTGTTCCCGTAGTCTTCTTTCCTTTTGCTGTACTTGTTCGGCAAGAACCTGTAGTTCTTCCGCGGAATATTCCGTTCCTTCTGCGGAGCGTGTGTGTACACCCTGTCTTGGCTTAGTACTCATTGTGAATTTAATAAATCGGTTAGTTTACGAGTAAAATTTGACCAATAAGTGTTACGGATCCCACCGCTGTCACCAATTTTATGTTACAGACGGGGAGGAACGGCGTCCTGGAGCGGCTCAGAACGTCGTTTGGAATAGGGAA
>NW_025106841.1:2500-17500 GCF_013123115.1 Colletes gigas
GTGCAGCTTGCACCATTCTTCTAGAGTATCTGTGGCCCTTGTGCCGATGGTTTCTAATCTACTTCTCGAGTCTGCCTTGACCAGTATGGCAAGGTCGTCCGCGTAGGCAACTACCTCGAGGTCCCTGCCCTCGAAGGTGCTGCTAAATTTCTCCAGTAAGGTATACATGCACCAGCACCAGGCCTTGGGCCCGATGATGGATCCTTGTGGGCATCCCTTCCTCATTCGTGTTTTAATCGACTCGTACTTCGACTTTACTATAATGTCCCTCTTCTTGAAGTAGCTCTTGATTAGATTGACCATCTGGCTGCTGCATTATGCGTCTATAAGTCGTTTGATGATTGTTGGCCATCACAGATTGTCGAACGCCCCTTCGATATCGACGAAGAGGGCGACTACGTATTTCTTTTCCGACTCCATGACTCCCCTTTTCAAGCTCAGAAGTGCGTCCTCGGTAGATCGCTGGCTTTTGAAGCCATATTGGCTTGGGTGTTCCAGCCCCTTGCCTTTGTATTGTTTGTCTACTCTCGCTATTATTATTCTCTCGAATATTTTTCCGATCGCTGATAGGAGAGCTATGGGTCGGTAAGAATTTATGTTTCCTCGGTCTCTGCCCTTTCCCTTTGGAAGAATTCGTAGAAGTGCTGTCTTCCACGCTTCCGGGAAAGTAGAGTCTCCGAGGCACTTGTTGTAAACCTGGACCATGATCTGCTCGTTCCGGTCAATGAAATTCTTCATGATTTCTGGTTTTATTGCGTCTAATCCGGGTGCTTTCTTGTTTTTGCATTTCTTCGTTGCTTCTTTTACTTCCTTTGCCGTTATTGGATTCTCTAAGTTTGCATTTTCGTATCTCCTGATTGCTTCTCTAACTTCCTGGTGTGCTCTCGTTTCTTGGGTATCCTCTTGTGGCACTACCTTTCTTAGAATTGCTTCCATCGTGTCTTTCCATGACATGGTGATGGTCCCGTCTGGAAGTGTTAGAGATGAGGTTGGCTCCTCGATGCTAAGCTTCTCCCGGATTATTTTGTATACTAAACTCCAGGGGTCTTTGTTACCCTTTGTGTGGACAAAGTTTCTCCATGACTCCGCTTTTAATTCTTTAATCCTCTTTACGTAGAGGTTCCTCGCTGTTCTATACCGGTTTTTGATTTGTTCTACGTTATGTTGGATGTTTAATCGTCTAGCTCTGGCAAGCTGTCTTCTGGCTCTATTGGCATGTTTTCTGAGGTTTACTAGCTCCTCCGTCCACCAGGGTATCCTGTTTGGACGGATTCCAATCTTTGGAATTGAGGTGTCACTGATGTCTCTGATCACTCTGGTAAGTCTCTTGGCTGCTCTTTCTGCTGTCATTGTGTTTAGTTGTCGGGTAAAGTTCTCGGTGATTCTGTTGTTCGTTTCTATTGCAAACCTTTCCCAGTCCGCCTTTCGGATATTATATCCTCTGCGGTGGGAAGTTTGGTTGTTGGCGGTGATCGGGTCTTCTAATTTGATGGTGATTAGACTGTGGTCGCTGATGTTGCACTCAGGCGCCACTTTCCATTCTATGTTGTTGTTTAGTAGATTCGCGGTAGTTAAAGTAACGTCGATAATTGTCTGTCCTCTGTGTGACAAGAATGTGGGTGTGCTGTCCGGTTTGTTTTGTATGTGAAGGTCGTTTTCCAGGATGAATTCCTGGAGTCGCCTTCCCCTGTCGTCAGTGTGATCAGAGTGCCAGAGTTCTGAGTGTGCGTTTGTATCTATTGGTATGATGATCTTTTTATGTCTAAGTTTGTCCATGATCCTTTGTATCTGTTCCAGTATCGGTTCTATTTCGAGTGAGTATTGGCAGTATGAATTAATGATATATAGTTCCTGTCGTCCGTATTTAACTTGAAATGCCATCGTGTGCTGTGTGTTTTCCAGATTGATTTGAAATGTCTCTATATTTTTGTTTGCTATTATTGCCGCTACCCATGGTGCTTCGGTGTTTGGTTGTAGTACTGTTACATTTGCGGAGTATCCTTTAACCTTGTTTTTACCGTGTAAGGTTCTTGGAGGCATACTATGTCTATATTGTCGTTATATATTCGGTTTAGTATATTTGCTGCTGCTGCAGCCGACCGTTGAGCATTAATTTGTCCTATAATCATGTCCGGTTTATTTTAGTTTTTACTAGCTCCACGTAATTCTGGTATACGGGGCAGTTTTTACTTTTGACCTCGTGGCCTGTTTCGGTTTTCTTCGCTCGAATGCAGTTGATGCATTTAGGTTTATCCTTTTGCTTGCACTTGTCCTTCAAGTGCTCCTTCGATCCGCAGGTTTCGCAGAGCTGGTCTTGTCCATTACAGTTTTTTGCCACGTGTCCATACCCGTGGCACTTGAAGCATCGTGTGATGTTCAGGAATTCTCTAACTCGATAAGTTCCCCACATCAAGTATACTCTGCCTTTTCCGATCAGCTCGTTAAATTCTGCGTTGGGGGCTTCCACGATCCAGTTCATTCTGTCATCCTTATTCTTGAAGGAATGTCTGAATGTGATGTCTCTTTCTAGGATATTTTGTTGTTCCTCATTTCGGTCTCTGAAGTTCTTCGTGATGAAGTCCTTCTTCAGTTCCTCCATGGTATGTTCTTTCTCCACGTCGTAGATGATCAGCGACGGGCTTTGTTTCTTGGGCTCTTCTAATTTAAGCCCCGCCTTTTGGAGCGGGGTCCCTCGGATGAGTTCAATATCCTGCTTTCCCTCTACTTCGACGATCACTCCTTTGTTTCTCATTTGTCGTATGCTTACGACGTGCAGTTTAGAGCGTATATTCTTCAGTTCTTTTGTTAAGTTCTCTTTGATTTCCTCGTTAGTTCTCTTGTCGTTATCCTTGCTCGGTTTCACAAGGATTACTTCGGTTGCTCTCTTTGTGTGTACTGGTCTTGGTACGGTTGGTGTTCCGCTTCCTTGAGGCTTGGGGCAGGTCATACCCTTGCCGGAGGCTACCGCTTGCGAGTACGAGAGCGGAGCGCTCTTGTACTGTTCCTTTGTAGCCTTCAACTTCTCATTTTCTATGATGAGGTCATGGAGGATTGCCTCCATGTTCCCCCATCTTTTCATGATGGTCTTTATCGTTGTCTTGCTAATTTTGTTGTTTTCCGTCAGAAGAAAACTTTCCAGGTCGCTACGTTGTCCTTTGACTCTTTCCATTAATGTCTTGGTCGTTGTTTCTTGGGGTTGTTCCGTATCCTCATTTGTTTGTTCCTTTGTCTGTTCCTTGGTATGCTCTTTTGTGTTGGGCTTCTTTTCGATATGATCCTGCGTATCGATTTCCGCTATTTTCCGTTTCCTAGGTTTTTTCTCCTCTTGTAAGGAGGAGAAATAGTTCGTGCAAACGACCTCGCATGCACTCATTTCTCTTTCCGAGTCGCTCGAGCTGCTCGAGCTACTCGAGGTGTCCGCGTCCTGCGGGCTAGGCTCCTTTGGTGTAGTCGTTGTCAATGTTCTCGCCTTGGTCTTTACCTTTTTTGTTGTTGTTTTGGGTTGAGTTAATGGTTCCATATGATTCCCACGACAGTGGTCGGTTTTGGATACTGTCCAGGAAGAGCCGCCATTCCTGGCCAGGCCAGACACGCTGTGCCCTGAAGCCGAGCATGCCATCACCGCAGGTACCCCAGTGGAAGTCGCTTGGAATTGGAGCTATCCGTCCAATCATCCATCTTCTCGCCGCGCACAATAGCTTAAGATTCGGAGGCCGTTTGAAGAGCTGCCATCCTCGTGACCCGGGCGGTTAAGCCAAGGCCCTCGTTTCCTCTGCCGTCACGTACCATTGACAAGGCCAGAAGAGGGGTTGTGAATGGGTCGTTGTGACGACCAACAGAGGATTTACGATGTAGTTGCTCGGGTTCCTCGGGGTCGCTTCCCGTACTGCAGCATACTTGGCAGGCTGCGGTCCCTGAGTTTCTTTACCTTCTTAGGTTTTATGTCTCTTCTTGGTAGCTGGATTTTGGTGTTCTTGTTGGTGTTGTCTCTTTTAATTTCTTCCTTTCTTTCTTTCTTCTTTCTTTCTTTTCTTCTGTTTCAGGTTCCCCAGATTGGAGTTGGGGTCCCTGTTTTATAGTCTCTTTCGTTTTTCCGCTTTCAATGCGTAGATAGCCTCCTGGGATGGGCGAGGTGTGGTGGATAGTATCGACCACATCCGCTTCATCCTGGTCTGGCTATCTAGCTGCGTTTACCAGCCATTTCTATTGGCATCTTGGTATCCCTCGTTGTCCATAAGTATATCCAAGAATCCCTCGGTGTCCTAGAATCTCCCTCGGTGTCCCTCGGTGTCCTGTAGATCCCTTAGGATCCTTCCATATCCCTCGGAGTCCCTCGGTGTCCCTCGATGTCCCACGATGTCCAATCCATTCCTAACCACCCTAATACCTGAGTACCGCCAGGCGCCGGGTCCGAAGACCCTCGACCATGAGCGTTGACTCCACGTGGCTAATTCACGTGCCTGGAATGCATGCCGACATGCACCGGTGCAGGATTGTACTTGCAGGGCTTGCCGTATATTGCACGTGTCAACAGGGTTAGGCGGGTTGAAGCGGCCATGAAATGACCGCTCACAGACAGTGGGTCCTCGGGAGTCCCCCGCCAGGCGCTTCCTGACAGGTCCCCGCGTGACACTTCTTCCGGCTGCCTTCTCCCGCACGCCTTGCGGCGATTGGGTGAGTGACCCCGGGTATAAACCCAACGACTGGTGTGTAGCCGAGTAGCCTACGCCACACTCCACTGCCTGCCCTTTGTGCCGATAGAAGTGGTGCACCACACCACAACCTCTGCCTGTCTTCACGCTCCCGCAATCGGCCGTAGCAACCGCGAAGCTAATCATGTGGTCATATTCACCCGCAGGTGTCCCACGCCACTTGGGCCATGACCAGTGTGGGATGGGAGGCCTAAAAGCACTCCCTGCTAACCAGAGCCCCGTTGGCCGGCGCAATGCCGTTTCCAGCGTCCACCGCGAGGAGGAGGGGTTGGCACTTGCCATCCGGAGTAGTAGAGACAGAGCTCCACGCCAGGACGGCTTCTTGACGCCAGTAGATAGGGACATTGATTGTCTGCTTCAGCTTTCACGAGCGCTACATGCGCGAGCTGCGTCGTACCCAGGCTTTCGCCTATACCGACGGGTGTTGGGGTAGCGTGTTTAAACCACTACCAGGGGGCACGTGCGTAGGTGTTATGCACGGCGGGCTTGGAAATACCCCCCCTTCACCTGTTACGGATCATCAGAGAGGTAGACTGTCCCGGAAGGGAGGTGACCTACTTGGCCGCTTCGCCACCAATCTCGCCGTGGGCAACATTGGTGGCGAAGCGTTTCCAGCGGGGGCCACGAGGAGGCGAGGTCACTAGCGCGAGCTCAGTCTCTTGCGGGCTTGCATATTTCTACGCAGGGTTTATACTCATCATGGCACATTTCCGCCCTAGTGGGTGAAATGCCCGCGCTGCCATTTCCGAGTTATCTGGTTCCTGGTGGGTGTTTTAGTTCTCTATAGTTTGTGTTGTCGTTGACGGTTTGATTTCTGCGCTCTTTTTTGCATGTCTTTCTTCTTCTTGCTGTGTCTGGTGGGTGTTGTTGCATGTGCTTTTTTCTTTCTCTAGTTTCTTCTCTCGGTCTCAGGAGTATCGGGGTATTCCTTCTTCCTGCATGTCTGCGTCCCATGTCCTGCACGGTCTTCCTCTTCTCTCGTTTTCATGGTGTGTGTACAGCAAATTGTGTGAATGACTCGTATGTGTGTTCTGATATGAGTTCCTGTAGCGTGCATGGCCATCGTGTCTCGTTTGATTCTACTCTTTGTATTAGTGTTTCGCGGGCATTTTGGAAACGTGGGCAGTCATATATTATATGTTTCACTGAGTCTTTCCTTCTGCATTTACAGCGATCGGTGTTTGGATATGGTCATGGCTTTTTGTTTATCCCTTATCTTGCCATGTCCTGATAGCAGTTGCATTGTGTAGAAGTTCTGGAGTATCCAGTGCGCCTCTCAACCGGTCTTCTAACGTTGCCTATGTATTCATGTGTGATTCTTCCCTTTGTGGGATTCGGTCCAGTTAACTGCCAGATTCTACATTTTTGTCCTTATTTGTCTCTTTACTTGTTCTATTTGTGGTTTGCTTAGCACTCAATTTCCGGGGGTTGGACAGTGTAGGTCGGCTATCTGAACTCTCTGTTGCGTTGTAGAGTGTATGTCGCTTGTCTTCTCGTGAGCAGTAGTTCAATTGGGATTGATGCTGCGAGTACGGTAAGTGCTTCTGTTGAGATTGTTCTAGTATGCTTTTGTGACTCGTAACAGTGCGTGTCGTTGTGCTTGTTGAAGTCTTCGTTTATGATATGCGTTTGACCCTGTCACTCCATGCCGCTGCTGCGTATGTTATGATGGGTACGAAAATGCCGTTGTATAGTATCCTGATGTTTTTTATAGTCCAGTCCCCATTGCGCTTTGGTTATGTGTGCTAAATTGTTGAATATGGTCTTTGCTTTTCTGTGATGAAGTTTATGTGTGGGGTGATATTTAGGCGTGTTCCGAAGTGTATTCCTAGATATTTTACGGTGTTCTTCATTTCCAGGGATTGTCCGACCCGATTTTCACCGTGGGTGGACGCCTGATGTCCAGTGTGCCTTTTACGAGGAGCATTTCTGACTTAGTCTGGGAAAGTTGCAGTTTTTGATTCTTGCACCAGTTACTTAGCAGATTTGTTGCGGCATTTGCTCTTACTTCTAGTTGTTGCCTGGCGTTTCCGGGTATGAAACTATTAGATCATCTGCGTACGCGATTGCCTCGAAATTGTTTGAGCTTAGCGTGTGGAGGGCGTCATCAATATTAGATTCCAGAAATGGGGTCCTAGTATCGAGCCTTGCGGGCAGCCTTTGCTCGCCTGCTTTCTTGCGCACCGTGTGGTTTCTGGAGATTTCCATGGTTCTGTCTGTGAGGTAGCTTTGTATAAGTTTGTATAGATTCCGCGGACAGTTTCGGTTTTTCAGGTTCGAAAGAATGCTGGGCCACCATACATTATCGAAAGCTCCCGTTATGTCGAATAGCAGCGCGATTATGTATTTTTCGTTAGTCTGCGTGATTATTTCCCTCGTTTTGACGATTGCGTCCTCCGTGGATCTGCCCTTCCTGAACCCAAATTGTCTCTCAGAGGACGGTTGGTTGTTTAGAAATCCGGAGAGTCTGATTGAGATTAAGTTCTCTAGTACTTTGCTGGGTATAGGCAGTAGGCATATAGGTCGGTAGGATTTGGGGTCTGTTTTGTCTTTGTCTTCCCCTTTGAGGAGGACTCGTATGACTCCTTGCTTCCAATTTTTGGGGAAAACTCCCTTGGAGAGACAAAGGTTCAGGAATGTTGTGAAGATTGTGCTTATTTGTGGCCATGCCCTTTTTAATATTTCTGCTTCTATCATGTCCTTCCCCGGAGCTTTTTTATTTTTGAGTTTTCTGATGGCTTTTTGTATTTCTTCTTCTGCAAAATTCGGAGTGTCTTCTGTGTCCGGCGATATCTGTGTGTCCCGTCTGATTCTTCTGTGCCATGCGGTTTCCCCTTGTCTGCTGTCGTCAGGTATAAGGCTGCTTAAGAGCATTTGTGCGGTTTGTTCCCAGGTTGTAGTATGGATGTTTCCTATGTTTATACTTTCGCAAGCTTTTTCAGCTTGAATTTTGTTGGTCTGGAGTTTGTAAGTCATTCCCCACGGATCCAGGTTACCCTCCACGGTGACAAATTGCCGCCAGCTTTCTATTTTGGTCTTTTTGATTTGTGCTACGTATCTGTTTTTTAGTCGGCGATAATCTTCCCTTAGATGTTCGAGTCGGTGCCCATTTGCCCTATTTTGGAAGGCGCGTCTTGCTCTTCTGACTTGGCTCCTTAGTTCAGCTAATTGCCTGTTCACCAGGGGACAGATTTCGGAAACTTTGTTTTCTTCGGTATGGTGGCATCGCTTACGAGTCTTATGGTTTGTTCTATTTTGTTTGAAGGTTGTTTATTTCGTCTTCTGAGCCGATGTTGGTTATTATCGGGTTCTCATGAAGTTCCTGGTAAGCAGTTCAGTGAAACTATTCCAGCGTGCTCTTTTGGGGTTATACCTACTTTCCTGTTGTGGATTCGCGTTCAGTGCGGTGGGTTGATATTGAAGGTTATCATGTTGTGGTCGCTGATTGTCTGATCAGGATGTTACTTCCATTCACTTACTCTATTGTAACAGGATTGGCTGACAGCGAACATCGATGTTTGCTTTTCCGTGCGTATTGTAAAGGTGTAAGTGTCTGAGTGTGTGTTTAAAATGAATAGCTTGTGCTGGCTATGAACTCCTCCAACAGTTCGCCTCTGTGGTCCGTTTGTGTCGCTGCACCAGAGAGCGGAGTTCGCGTTCGCGTCCAGGCACATAAACGATGTTTTGGCCTCTCAGACTGAGCAGGACAGAGTTCAGTGTTCCAAGTATGGTTCTATGGTCTTCACAGTGTTGGAGTATGAGCTTATCAGTTATGTTGTAGTAGTTTTTTCAGTTAGTTCGGCGCAGATACAGTGAGGTGTTGCAGGAATTTCTCTATTTTTAGGACTGTGTAGTTTGATTTGTATCGCTATTGCTGCTTTTAATGCTTTCTGGAGTTCTTATGTGTGCATGTTTTGGGTCTGTGAGGATTTTGTTGTGATTACCTAGTCCTCTATATTGTTTTTGCTGTTGTGTAAGGTTCCTGAATCAGTATAAGATGTCGATTTTGTCCTCGTGGGCAAACGTTTCTTATGTCATCCAAGACCGTTCGTGAGTTCTGCGCATTGATCTGAGCAATTCTGATCATCGGGGATATTCTATCGCGATTCCTATTTATTTCCATAATCCGTTCGAGATAGGCTTTCTTGAATGGCGTCGTGTTATAGCTGGCAGCCCCTAGATCTGGACGAGTGATCGTACGGCTTGTGCGCCTCTTGCAGTTTATGCACACGGTTTTTCGCTCTTTTTTGGACAGGTGTTATAGGTATGACCGTCTAACGCGCAGTGGCCAAGGTATCTATTTCGGCGGCACATGTTTTGCTATGTGTCCGAAGCATTGGCATCTATAGCATCTACTTACTGCTACAAGTCACGAGTGCGACATGCCTGCCAGTCTATGAAGACACGGCCGCTTTGCTTAATTTGTCTCTGATTTCGGGAGACTTCGACTACCCAGTTCGTGGTGTCCTTATTTTTCAAACCCGTTCTAAAGTAGTTTAAAATCTTCTAAAAACTTACCCTTAGGTATCTGTTCCAGGTCTGTTGCCTAATGGCCGTTAGTATGTCCTTCTCTTGTAGTTCGTTCGGGATGCTGTGGATAATCATCTTGGGTCTCTTCTCGGAGGGAGACCAACCTTTAGTCTGCGTCGTTCAGCTTATGTTTTTCATGACGTTTAACAGTGCCTCTTTGTTTCCGTCTCTATGAGAATTTCCTGAGTATTATCTTTTTACGTTGCGTATTTTCAATTTGTCCTTAGCCGGGGCAATGCTTGAGAAGACTGCCTGCTTCGTTTCCTCGCTGGACGCAATCTTGCTTTTCTCTTCCGGGTAGATTGTTACGATGTGCCTGGGGGGCTTCAAAGCTTGGTTTGTACTTTCTCTTGTATTTTCACCTTGTCTGCATATGTGGTTTGCGGTTTTGCATGCTGTCCATTTAGTCATTAGTTTTTGCACTGCGTCGTTTATTGTTGCATCGAGTTGGGCGATTTTTTCATTTACTCTGCTTTTCTCTCTATTTACCTTCGAGATGTAAGTTTTCTTGTTTTGCAGTTGTTGAACAGTGTAACAGAGTTGCCATACTTGCGCTGCCTTTTTCTAATTGTTTTTATTTCCTTAGGACCAGTCATCTTGTTTCAAATTTATGCAAAAATTTAAAAAATTCTTCTGCGGCCAGAATATTTTCATTACTATTTCCTTGGTTGTCCTCTCCTTCCTCTTCCGGTGAACATTTAACTTTCCTTCTTCGTATTGTGCGGGAGGTTCTGGTCAGTGTCCGTATTTGCGTCCTCTTTCTCTTCCGCGAATGCGTCCTTTTGGCTACGGGAATAGGGACAGAGGGAATCTCGTTAATCCATTCATGCGCGTCACTAATTAGATGACGAGGCATTTGGCTACCTTAAGAGAGTCATAGTTACTCCCGCCGTTTACCCGCGCTTTTTTTGAATTTCTTCACGTTGACATTCAGAGCACTGGGCAGAAATCACATTGCGTCAACACCCTTGGGGGCCATCGCAATGCTTTGTTTTAATTAGACAGTCGGATTCCCCTAGTCCGTGCCAGTTCTGAGCTGAGTGTTGAATGGCGGCCGAAGAGGACGATCGAGACGACCAAGCCGCCAACGAAAGCCTCGCAGCAAGGAAGATCCGCGGGAGGCCAAGGCACGGGACCGAGCTCGGATCCCGACGGGAACGAATAAATCCGTTCGACGCCGTTCACCTCGCCCAGGCCCGGCACGTTAGCCAGACCCGCTTCCCGACCAAGCCCGACACGCCCCGCTCCTCAGAGCCAATCCTTATTCCGAAGTTACGGATCCAATTTGCCGACTTCCCTTACCTACATTAATCTATCGACTAGAGGCTCTTTACCTTGGAGACCTGCTGCGGATATGGGTACGAACCGGCGCGACACCTCCACGTGGCCCTCTCCTGGATTTTCAAGGTCCGAGGGGAAGATCCGGACACCGCCGCAACTGCGGTGCTCTTCGCGTTCCAAACCCTATCTCCCTGCTAGAGGTTTCCAGGGAACTCGAACGCTTATACAGAAAAGAAAACTCTTCCCGGATCTCCCGACGGCGTCTCCAGGTCATTTTGGGTTACCCCGACGAACTACTCTTACGAGGGCCCGAATGGTATACGGTTCCGCTGCCGGGTTCCGGAATAGAAACCGGATTCCCTTTCGCCCGATGGGTGTGTGTCTCTCTCTCATCGTTCAAGTTATTTTATTTTATAATCGTTTCGCACTTGTGCGTCTCGTGTTATTATTATTATTATTGTTGTTGTCGTTGTTAAAACAATACTTTAAAAAGAAAATTGCTTTTACGCACATTACACTCTACTACTGGTTTGCCATGATGGATCTTACTTGATAATATAATATTACTATTTTTTTTTTTTTTTTTTTTTTGTTTTTCAGTGTTCGAGTCAAAGTGGACGATTAAGCTTTGTAATAACTTCGTTTCGTTTCGTTTGCTGCGTTTTAGGACACCTCATCTTCATAGGATTTCTCTTAGGGCTTAGGATCGACTGACTCGTGTGCAACGGCTGTTCACACGAAACCCTTCTCCACGTCAGTCCTCCAGGGCCTCGCTGGAGTATTTGCTACTACCACCAAGATCTGCACCGACGGCGGCTCCAGGCAGGCTCACGCCCAGACCCTTCTGCGCACACCGCCGCGACCCTCCTACTCGTCAGAGCTTGATGGAGGACGCGGTCCACCCCCGAGAGGATGACGCGTTCCTCCCCACTTGCCGCTGACGGCAGAGTATAGGCGCGACGCTTCAGCGCCATTCATTTTCAGGGCTAGTTGCTTCGGCAGGTGAGTTGTTACACACTCCTTAGCGGATTCCGACTTCCATGGCCACCGTCCTGCTGTCTTAAGCAACCAACGCCTTTCATGGTATCCCATGAGCGTCGACTTAGGCGCCTTAACTTTGCGTTTGGTTCATCCCACAGCGCCAGTTCTGCTTACCAAAATTGGCCCACTTGGCACTCTGATTCAAATTAGTCTCTTGGCTTCATGATTTCAAGCAAGCCAGAGATCTCACCCATTTAAAGTTTGAGAATAGGTTGAGGTCGTTTCGGCCCCAAGGCCTGTAATCATTCGCTTTACCAGATGAAACTCGCACGCGTTCACGAATGAACGAGCGAGTGCCAGCTATCCTGAGGGAAACTTCGGAGGGAACCAGCTACTAGATGGTTCGATTAGTCTTTCGCCCCTATACCCAGTTCCGACGATCGATTTGCACGTCAGAATCGCTACGGACCTCCACCAGGGTTTCCCCTGACTTCGTCCTGACCAGGCATAGTTCACCATCTTTCGGGTCCCAACGTGTACGCTCTGGGTGCGCCTCTTCTCAACGAGAACGAGACGCCCCGGGAGTGCGAGGCCGCGACGTGACGCGGCCCATCCTCCCTTGGTCGACGCTTACGACGACTTTCACTTTCATTTCGCCTTTAGGTTTCAATGTCCCAATGACTCGCGCACATGTTAGACTCCTTGGTCCGTGTTTCAAGACGGGTCCTGAGAGTACCCAACGCAATAGCGTCGCTGACCGGTAATTCGAAGCTTGGCCGGTCCGAGGACACCGTCTGCTAACAGCTGGCCAGACCCGGGGAGGGCGCTGCGTCCACACGCTCCGGGTGCTGTCCGAGCTTGCGACGGGCCTGGACGCATATACCATTCGAGAATGGATTGGTTGCGGCCCGATACCGTCGGAGTACCGTCGTGCAGCCGGCCGGGCGACCGAGCCTCTGCCGCGAGCGACGTAATGCCACCGCGACAGGCAAATTGCCCAGGCCGTAGACCGACACACAACGGGTCGCGACGTTCTACTAAGGGAGAAGTGCACGACTACGTCGCCGGTTATTCGCCGAAGGGGTGTTACCCACGTTCTGGGTACCGTGGTCCCACCGTGGAAATCACACGCAAACGGGAGCCAGCTTCGTCGTCGATGAATCTCCCCATTCGATCTTTTGGGTTTCTCAGGTTTACCCCTGAACGGTTTCACGTACTCTTGAACTCTCTCTTCAAAGTTCTTTTCAAATTTCCCTCACGGTACTTGTTCGCTATCGGTCTCGTGGTCATATTTAGCCTTAGATGGAGTTTACCACCCACTTAGGGCTGCATTCTCAAGCAACCCGACTCTAAGGAGAAATCCTCCCGAAACGCGTACCGGTCGCTACGGGCCTGGCACCCTCTATGGGTAAATGGCCCCATTCAAGATGGACTTGGACACGGTTCGACGTCACGGGATAGACGGATCCTCCTGAACACTACATTTCCCTACGGCAATAACCGTGGGATTCAGTGCTGGGCTCTTTCCTGTTCGCTCGCCGCTACTAAGGAAATCCTTGTTAGTTTCTTTTCCTCCGCTTAGTAATATGCTTAAATTCAGCGGGTCATCTCGCCTGCTCTGAGGTCGTCGAACAAACTTGTTAGTTTAGAAAAACAAATCGTACACCGTAACGAATCGGAACAACAAGAATTGACCACCACACACACCTCCTACATCTCCGCGTCCTCCGATAGCATATATAATAGGGATTTTGCTTTCTCGGAGAAAAGGATATCAATGATGGGTTTTTAGCGCCTCGCCAAAGTGTCACTCTCTTCGTTTTTTTTTTTCTTTTTCCATTCTCGTTCGATGCGAAACGCTCGCTAGGCGTAACCGGCTGATTTACTTTTAACGTCCTTCCGTCGCTTTTCAAATTAAAGAACAAACTACGGCGTGTGCCTATATGATAGAACTACCCGATCCGATCTTCGTTGATTCTTTGATAGTCTACCAAAAGTCTACCGTAAATTCGTTCTCTAAAAATAAATAACAAATTCGAAAGAAAAGCATCCATGGACTGCACGACCGGCTAAACGCGCGGTATCGCAATCGATATACATATTCGTAACAAAGAGAGACATGGGGCGACCAACTTCTCAGAGTATATCCCTTCTTTTGGGTTCCGTTCGTATCGCGCTTCTCGTCGTGTTCGTTCGAGCCTCTCCATAGAGGATGATCGTCCGATTCGTTTGATAAATTATCATTTTTCCCTGGGGCTGTACGAACGAACAGAGAGGAGGAAGACGACGATCGACGGATACCACAAATTTCACGTGGTAGGGCATATATATATATATATTATATATATTTATCAGTGTTTGGTCAAATTTCTTTCCAGTGTACTTTCTGTTATGCTCCAAAACTAGTATACGCTTCATTTTCTTTTTTCTTTGCATAAATTATTAATTTCAGGCAACGTCGGGAGCGCGGCAAAGATTCGATTCGTACGAAACGCGATTTGCGCCCCACGGTGGTTTTTTTATTGCCATCAAAGTCAGAAATCGCAGGAGCGGTGCTTAACGGGCGGTCGTGATGGTATTCCACACCACACGACGCACGACGCCGTAAAACACTCGCGCGAGTCCAAACGATTCTGCCTCACCACGCAAGGGGTGCGCAAATTCAGCCAATAATATATAATATTATCTTCTTCGTACGTCCCGCGACAAACGCCAACGAAATACCCAAACTCTCGCTCGTACGTTGCATGTACGTATTATACGATTTATGATAATACATCTCTCTTCATCGACCCGGCTCCGAAACGTTCTTCGCCGTCTCCCCGAAAGGAGAGGTAAACGACGGCGGGGTTAGGGAATCGGAGAGCAACGCAAGCAGTTTTAGGGCAAGTGAACGACCCTCAGCCAGGCGTGGTCCAGGAATTGTATCCGTGGACCGCAATGTGCGTTCGAAATGTCGATGTTCATGTGTCCTGCAGTTCACACGTTGACGCGCAATTAGCTGCGTTCTTCATCGACCCACGAGCCAAGTGATCCACCGTTCAGGGTAATCATATACAATTTACAATTTTTCTCTTTGTATTTAAAAATGCTCCTTGTTCTTTGTTTTAAAAATATTCGATGTCCGCACCTCCGACCAGCGTGCCGACGGAGGATTGAACGCGCCATATCGACGACAAAAGTTTCTTTTTCTTTTCTGAATGACGGAAAACCGTCGTTCGACGGCCGGGCGTACAGTACATTCAAAAGCCTTTGGGCGTGGCTGCGACCAACGGGTGGTATAATACACCCGTATATTCTTGGTTCCGAACAGTAACTTCACGCGCAATCGGACGAACGCACACGCGGCAGCGTCCATCGGTTGCTCGATGAAATCGATGCGATAAACTCGCAGCATCATCGGCTGGTCGTCGTTAGTCGCGCGAGCAACAACGATGGCCGCACAATCGACGCGTGTTGTCGTTTGCGATCATTCGTCTCTCTCAGGCTAGCCGTA
>NW_025106842.1:0-19816 GCF_013123115.1 Colletes gigas
AGATATCGGAAGCGAGCCATTGTTCACGTCAAATATCAAGGAATCGGATAAAACACAATCACATTTATGGCTAAATCTTCCAAAACCATCACAAATAAAAAAACCTAGATTAAGCAGTTTACTCGACGTGAATCCGATGACCTCTACACCGGTCTCTACATCGATTAGGACAGTACCAACAATAAAAAGCTCAGCAAGATTAAGCAGTTTACCCGATATGAATCTGATGACCTCTATACCGATTAAGCCAGTACCGGCAACAAGAAGCTTAGCAAACGAAGATGCTTTTGATAGTCCAAAAAGCTTAGCAAACGAAGATGTTTTTGAAAGTCCAAAAAGCAGTTTCTCGACGTCTGTTCGAAGTCGGCTGCAAACGTCGGAAGGTGAAGAAACGTTGCGGAATCACCTAGGTCCACTGAGTCAAAAATACATCGCGCCTGTATTACGCGGTGATGTGAAGGATGGTATGGATCATGTGTACGGTGTTTATCTCGACAGTGATGGGCCGATGCTTGGTAATAAACGTGTTGACGTGGACAATGCCGATAACATAATTATCGATGGCATACGATATTCTGGTACGCCCGGCCTTTATGAATTGATATTTAAGAAAATTCCAGATGACAACATTTATACTGAGGCTGATGAACGTAAATATAGGGACATACTGCTGACCACGAGTGCGCATAAGTACAAACATGATTCATATGGTAAAACATTAGGCAATAAAGGATACAAGTATAACTATGTAATCAAGCCATTATTGAAAGATAAAAAAGTTGGAAAGGGCATACCAAGCTCCATGAGATTAACTAGCAACAAGATTGATTATGTTCATTGGAACGATCCCAACGAACTCGTAGATCGGCTTCGACTGCTCGAGGCTTCGCGTCAAGCCGGTCACAATGCACATAACAATGAGATGTTATCGATTATCGAGGAGCTTCGCGAGGCAGAACTCATTATAAATTAGCCTGCACTTTTGACGATGCTGTCAATCGATATCAAAATGCCAATCAACAAGTTTGGGTCATCGTTTGGAACAGTGGAATCATACTATCGCTGGAATGGAGTAGTCAGAAATTATGTACGTGACAATGCTCTTTGTATTGCTGGTGCCAATTACGATGCAAAGTCGCGCAAGATTCGACGGGTAGCACCACCTGTAGAGGATGGCGATGCTATCAACAAGCTGTACTTGCAAGAAAACATGACAATTATAAAAAATCGACAAGATGAATTCGACAAGAAGATGATCATATTTCAAGATTATGTTCAGAGCTTGAAAGACCAGCTGAATCAATTGGAGAGGGGTATTATCGAATTCCGAAATCAAATACATCAATAGCTGGACGTTGGGGCGTTGGGACGTTGGGACGTTGGGGACGTTGGGACGTTGGGACGTGGGGGACGTTGGGGACGTTGGGGACGTTGGGGGACGTTGGGACGTTGGGGACGTTGGGACGTTGGGACGTTGGGACGTTGGGGACGTTGGGGACGTTGGGGACGTTGGGACGTTGGGGACGTTGGGGACGTTGGGACGTTGGGACGTTGGGGACGTTGGGACGTTGGGGACGTTGGGACGTTGGGACGTTGGGGACGTTGGGGCGTTTGAAGGTCGATTTGATGTTTAATAAGACGTGTATGTCAAGTCTTGGCATCAGTGGCGAGTCATACATGGCTGAGAAAAAGAAAACCCCCAGTATTGAGAAACGGCGTCTTGTGGAAGAATTGCATGCTCCGGCGAGAAGACATTTTCCCCGAAGACGCGTCATAGTACATGGATACGATGATCTATGGCAAGCGGACGTGGTCGAGATGCGTCCTTACACGCGGTATAACAGAGGCTTCCATTACATACTCACTGTTATCGATGTGCTGAGTAAGCATGCGTGGGCTATACCCCTCAAAACCAAGAATGGAACTGAGGTTTCTACTGCGATTGGGAAGATAATCCGAGACGGCGGAAGGTATCCGAAAAATTTGCAGACCGACAAAGGAAAGGAATTTTACAACGCAAATGTGCAAAAACTTTTGTCAAAATACAGCATAAATCATTATTCAACGTATTCAGTGATGAAAGCATCAGTCGTTGAGCGGTTTAATCGTACGCTCAAAAACAACATGTGGAAAATGTTTACCCTTAATGGAAATTACAAATGGATCGACTCGATTCAACATCTCGTATCAAAGTACAACGCGCGAAAGCATCGAACTATTGGTATGCGACCAATTGACGTTACACCAACAAACGCCGCTAAGCTCTTAACAACGGTGTATAGTCATGTAAAAATTGCCGCTCCCGCACGATTCAAAGTGGGAGATGCGGTACGCGTGAGCAAATTTAAGACAATTTTTGAAAAAGGTTACACACCGAATTGGAGCACTGAAATATTTACAATCGCCGAGGTACAGAAAACTAATCCTGCAACGTATCTGTTGAAAGATGCTTATGAAAACCCAATTGCCGGAGGATTCTACGAACACGAGTTGCAACGAGTTGCTAATTCCGACGTGTATCTGGTTGAAAAAGTATTACGTAAGAAGGGGAACAGTGTGTACGTAAAATGGTTAGGACTCAATAACTCGCACAATTCATGGATCCATAAAAGTAATGTTTTATAATCATTTGTTGCTTTAATAAATATATCATATTTTAAAGGCATCTAATTTCTTTTCCCGCGCCCATAATGCTCGTCAATGTTATACGTTCTGCTGAGGTTGCATTTTTGCACGTGTTCATGGTAATATAAAAGATATTTGCAAACATTGCACTTTTCGCAGAAGAACACGTGACATCAAAAAATTCCTCTCCCCCCCCCGCACTATGCCCCACCCGCTTCGCATGATACACATGATTTCGGTCGATTCGTACCGCGAATGTGATGTCATAGAATTTGCACGTTTGGACGTGTTCAAGGTAATCTAAAAACGCTTTTGCAAAAGTTGCACTTTTCGCAGAAGAATACGTGACATAAAAATTCCTCTCCCCGCCGCACTATGCCCCACCCGCTTCGCATGATACACATATTTTTTATGTGCTGCACACTCGTTTTGATAGTATCGTCGTCGCCGTCGTCGTGAAACGTTATGGATTCTACAAACATGAATTACTACATTTCTCGCGAAACGGTGTGCATAAGTCGCGAGTAAGTGTTATTATCATCATTTCCTTAGCATTATTACTTACCTTTCATTCTTTACATACTTTTTCTATATGTTACGATAGCAATAAACAACGTTCGACGCCTTATATACTGGGGAGGAGGTTTGCCCTCACATCCACGGCATACAAGTATCTGGATATTAGAATCGCGGTAGGATCTGTGTCCGCTGTGGAAATTATTCTTGGCGATACTCGAGGAAATGTGTTGTTGTTGCCACACTCGACATGGACGACATTGATCCAGAAACGCGAGGATATCGAACAACATGTAAAATCAGCTCCTTCTCCAACGCCATTAACGATTTGTGATTTGGTGCTTACGGTGGTTACAATGCGTGGCATGAACCTTGTGCAAATGAAATTGTATGATGCCTACATGTATATGAAACCATCGACTGTATTATTTTTATTCGAACTGGAACTGTGTGTTGAGCACGCGTATTCATGGCTGTGTCAAAATACGCACTATGTCAGCGAGAAATATAAACAATTTGTAACTATATTAAAACGGAACAGTATTGCGCATAAACATGAGGCCGTCAAAATCCTTCGTGAATATTATGATAAAAATTCTCCTGCGGATTGCGAGCTGTTGACATTTGCAGTGAATAATATGTTATACGATGCTATTAATAATTAAATAAAAAATATATCTAATTTTGTAATTACATAATTTATACTCTCACTGAATTGTAATAAAAGATTAAATATATAAATTTTATAAAAAAATAGCAAAAATTTCTTTCCCCCCTTTTACCGACATCTGACAATTACCTCTTTCTGATAATTACCAAATAATTTATACTCTCACTGAATTGTAATAAAAGATTAAATATATCACTTTTATAAAAAAATAGTAAAAAGACATCTAATTTCTTTCCCCCTTTTACCGACATCTGACAATTATCTCTTTCTGATAATTACCAACCATTGATATCAATTACCGACCTAATTACCAACCGTTGATACTAATTACCGACCTAATTACCGACCTAATTACCGACCCCCCCCCACCACAGCGCTCCCCCAACGGTCGGGCCCCCCCACCCCACTCCCCCCTGGCCCTCGATTCCCCCCTCCCCCGCACCCCCCTCTGGGACCATGGCTCAGAACTCCCCTTATACACCTACTCATGTTGCAAGTAATGTGCTTGGTAGCTATCTACCAAGGAGTAGGCTAGGTAGCTATCTGGCACCGGGTGAGCTAGGTAGCTAGCTAGCAATGAGTATGCTATGAAGCTAGGTTTCAAGGAATGAGCTAGGTAGCTGGCTAGCAAGGAGTGAGATAGCTAGCTAGCTGGCAAGGTGTGTGCTAGGTAGCTAGCTAGCAAGGAGTGTGCTAGGTAGTTATATAGTAAGCAGTGTGCTACATAACTAGCTAGCATGGAGTGAGCGAGGTAGCTAGATGGCAAAGAGTGTGCTAGCTAGCTAGCTGGCATGGAGTGTGCTAGGTAGCTAGATAGCAAGGAGTGTGCTAGGTAGCTAGCTAGCAAGGAGTGTGCTAGGTAGCTAGGTTTCAAGGAGTGAGCTATGTAGCTGGCAATCAAGGAGTGAGCTAGCTAGCTAGCTTGCATGGAGTGTGCTAGGCAGCTAGGTTGCAAGGACAGGGCAAGGTATCAATCTAGCAAGGAGTGAGCTAGGTAGCTGGCTAGCAAGGAGTGAGCTTTCTATCTAGTTTGCATGGAGAGTGCTAGGCAGCTAGGTTGCAAGGACAGAGCAAGGTAGCTATCTTGCAAGGAGTGAGCTAGGTACCTGGCTAGCAAGGAGTGAGCTAGCTAGCTAGCTTGCATGGAGTGTGCTAGGTAGCTAGATAGCTAGGAGTGTGCTAGGTTGCTATTTTGCAAGGAAAGAGCATGGTAGCTATCTAGCAAGGAGTGTGCTAGGTAGCTAGCTGGCAAGGTGTGAGCTAGGTAGCTAGCTAGCAAGGAGTGTGCTAGGTAGCTAGGTTTCAAGGAGTGAGCTAGGTAGCTGGCTAGCATGGATTGAGCTTGCTAGGTAGGTTGCATGGAGTGTGCTAGGTAGCTACGTTACAAGGACAGAGCATGGTAGCTATCTAGCAAGGAGTGTGCTAGGTAGCTAGGTTTCAAGGAGTGAGCTAGGTAGCTGGCTAGCAAGGAGTGAGCTAGCTAGCTAGCTTGCATGGATTGTGCTAGGTAGCTAGGTTGCAAGGATAGAGCATGGTAGCTATATAGCAAGGAGTGTGCTAGGTAGCTAGCTGGCAAGGAGTGAGCTAGGTAGCTAGCTAGCAAGGAGTGTGCTAGGTAGCTAGGTTTCAAGGAGTGAGCTATGTAGCTGGCTATCAAGGAGTGAGCTAGCTAGCTAGCTTGCATGGAGTGTGCTAGGCAGCTAGGTTGCAAGGACAGGGCATGGTAGCTATATAGCAAGGAGTGTGCTAGGTAGCTAGCTGGCAAGGAGTGAACTAGGTAGCTAGCTAGCAAGGAGTGTGCTAGGTAGCTAGGTTGCAAGGAGTGAGCTAGCTAGCTAGCTTGCATGGAGTGTGCTAGGTAGCTAGATAGCAAGGAATGTGCTATTTAGCTATCTAGCAAGGAGTGAGCAAGGGTAGCTAGCTGACAAGATGATTGCTAGGTAGCTAGCTAGCAAAGAGTGTGATAGATAGCTAGCTTGAATGGAGTGTGCTCGATAGCTAGGTTGCAAGGAAACAGCATGCTTGCTATCTAGCAAGGAGTGTGCTACGTAGCTAACCTGGTAAGGTGTGAGCTAGGTAGCTAGCTAGCAAGGGTTGTGCTAGGAAGCTGTCTAGCTAGAAGTGTGCTAAGTAGCTCGCTTGCATGGAGTAAGCCAGGTAGCTAGCTAGCAAAGAGTGTGCTAGATAGCTAGCTTGCATGGAGTGTGCTAGGTATCTAGGTTGGAAGGAAAGAGCATGGTAGCTATGTAGCAAGGAGTGTGCTAGGCAGCTAGCCTGCAAGGTGTGAGCTAGGTAGCTAGCTTGCATGGATTGTGATATGTAGCTAGTTTGCAAGGACAGAGCAAGGTAGCTATCTTGCAAGGAGTGAGCTAAGTACCTGGCTAGCAAGGAGTGAGCTAGCTAGCTTGCTTGCATGGAGTGTGCTAGGTAGCTAGATAGCAAGGAGTGTGCTAGGTAGCTATCTAGCAAGGAGTGAGCAAGATAGCTAGCTGACAAGATGATTGCTAGGTAGCTTGCTAACAAGGAGTGAGCTAGCTAGCTAGCTTGCATGGAGTGTGCTAGGTAGCTAGGTTTCAAGGAGTTAGCTAGGTAGCTGGCTAGCATTCAGGGAGCTAGGTAGCTGGGTTGCATGTAGTGAGCTAGCAAGGAGTTTGCTAGGTAGCTAGCTAGCATGGAGTGAGCTTGGCAGCTATCTACCTAGGAGTAGGCTAGGTATCTGGCTAGCATCTGGTGAGCAAGATAGCTAGATAGCGAGGAGTGTGCTAGGTAGCTGTATAGTAAGGAGTGTGCTAGGGAGCTAGCTAGCATAGAGTGAGCGTGGTAGCTATATGGCAAGGAGTGTGCTAGGTAGCTGGCTCGCTATGAGTGTGCTAGGTACATAGATAGCACGGAGTGTGCTAGTTAGCTAGCTTGTATGGAGTGAGCTAGGTAGTTATCTAGCAAGGAGTGAGCTAGGTAGCTAGATAGCAAGGAGTGAGCAAGATAGCTAGATAGCAAGGAGTGTGCTAGGTAGCTAGCTCGCTATGAGTGTGGTAGGTACATAGATAGCACGGAGTGTGCTAGGTAGCTGGCTTGTATGGAGTGAGCTAGGTAGCTAGCTGACAAGATGATTGCTAGGTAGCTTGCTAACAAGGAGTGAGCTAGCTAGCTAGCTTGCATGGAGTGTGCTAGGTAGCTAGGTTTCAAGGAGTTAGCTAGGTAGCTGGCTAGCATGCAGGGAGCTAGGTAGCTGGGTTGCATGTAGTGAGCTAGCAAGGAGTTTGCTAGGTAGCTAGCTAGCATGGAGTGAGCTTTGCAGCTATCTACCAAGGAGTAGGCTAGGTAACTGACTATCATGGGGTGAGCAAGGTAGCTAGATAGCAAGGAGTGTGCTAGGTATCTAGCTATTAAGGAGTGTGCTAGGTAGCTATACAGTAAGGAGTGTGCTAGGTAGCTAGCTAGCATGGAGTGAGCGAGGTAGCTAGATAGCAAGGTGTGTGCTAGGTAGCCAGCTTGCATGGAGTGAGCTAGGGAGCTAGATAGGAAGGAGTGAGTAGGTAGCTATATAGCAAGGAGTGTGCTAGGTAGCTAGCTAGCTAGGATTGTGCTAGGTAGCTATGTAGCAAGGAGTGAGTTGGGTGGCTAGATAGTAAGGAGTGAGCTAGGTACCTGGCTAGCATGCAGTGAGCTAGGTAGCTAGCTTGCATGGAGTGAGCTAGGTAGCTAGGTTGCATGGAGTGAGCTAGGTAGCTAGGTTGCATGGTGTGAGCTAGGTAGCTAGCTGGCAAGGTGTGAGCAAGGAAGCTAGATAGCAAGGAGTGTGCTAGGTAGCAATATAGTAAGGAGTATGCTAGGTAGCAATATAGTAAGGAGTGAGCAAGGTTGCTAGATAGCAAGGAGTCTGCTAGGTAGCTAGCTAGCAAGGAGTGTGCTAGGTAGCTAGGTTTCAAGGAGTGAGCTAGGTAGCAGGCTAACAAGGAGAGAGCTTTCTATCTAGCTTGCATGGAGTGTGCTAGGCGGCTAGGTTGCAAGGACAGAGCAAGGTAGCAATCTTGCAAGGGGTGAGCTAGGTACCTGGCTAGCAAGGAGTGAGCTAGTTAGCTAGCTAGCAAGGAGTGTGCTAGGTAGCTAGGTTTCAAGGAGTGAGCTAGGTAGCTGGCTAACAAGGAGAGAGCTAGCTAGCTAGCTTGCATGGAGTGTGCTATGTAGCTAGCTAGGATGGTGTGAGCGAAGTGGCTAGCTAGCAAGGAGTGTGCTAGGTAGCTAGCTTGCAAGGAGTGAGCTAGCAAGGAGTGTGCTAGGTAGCTAGCTAGCATGGAGTGAGCTTGGCAGCTATCTACCAAGGAGTAGGCTAGGTATCTGGCTAGCATGTGGTGAGCAACGTAGCTAGATAGCGAGGAGTGTGCTAGGTAGCTATATAGTGAGGTGTGTGCTAGGTAGCTAGCTAGCATGGAGTGAGCGAGGTAGGTAGATGGCAAGGAGTGTGCTAGGTAGCTAGCTAGCAAGGAGTGAGCTAGGCACCTGGCTAGCACACAGAGAGCTAGGAAGTTGGCTAGCAAGGTGTGAGCTTGGTAGCTAGCTGGCAAGGAGTGAGCAAGGTAGCTAGATAGCATGGAGTGTGCTAGGTAGCAATATAGTAAGGAGTGTGCTAGGTAACAATATAGTAAGGAGTGAGCAAGGTAGCTAGATATCAAGGATTGTGCTAGGTATCTAGCTAGCAATCAGTGTGTTAGGTAACCAGATAGCAGGGAGTGTACTTTGTGTCTATCTTGCAAGGAGTGAGCAAGGTATCTAGCTGACAAGAAGATTGCTAGGTAGCTAGCTAGCAAGGGTGTGCTAGGTAGCTGTCAAGCTAGAAATGTGCTAAGTAGTTCGCTTGCATGGAGTGAGCCAGGTAGCTAGCTAGCAAAGAGTGTGCTAGATAGCTAGCTTGCATGGAGTGTGCTAGGTAGCTAGGTTGCAAGGAAAGAGCAAGGTAGCTATCTAGCAAGGAGTGTGCTAGGTAGCTAGCTGGCAAGGTGTGAGCTAGGTAACTAGCTTGCATGGAGTGAACTGGGTAGCTAGATATCAAGGAGCGTGCTAGGTAGCTATCTAGCAAGCTGTGAGCAAGGTAGCTAGCTGACAAGAAGATTGCTAGGTAGCTTGCTAGCAAGGAGTGAGCTAGGTTGCTGGCTAGCAAGGAGTGTGCTAGGTGGTTATATAGTAAGGAGTGTGCAAGATATCTAGCAAGCATGGAGTGAGCGAGGAAGTTAGCTGACAAGAAGATTGCTAGGTAGCTTGCTAGCAAGGAGTGAGCTAGGTAGCTGGCTAGCATGGAGTGAGCTAGCTAGCTAGCTTGCATGGGGTGAGCTAGGTAGCTATGTTGCAAAGAGTGAGCTTGGCAGCTATCTAGCAAGTATTGAGCTGGGTAGCTAGATTGCAAGGAGTGAGCATGGTATCTATCTGGCAAGGAGTGTGCTAGGTAGCTAGCTAGCTAGGAGTGTGCTATGTAGCTAGATAGCCAGGAGTGTGCTAGGTTGCTATCTAGAAAGGAGCGAGCAAGGCAGCTATCTGACAAGAAGATTGCTAGGTAGCTTGCTAGCAAGGAGTGAGCTAGGTAGCTGGCTAGCATGGAGTGAGCAAGGTAGCCAGCTGATAAGAAGATTGCTAGGTAGCTAGCTAGCAAGGAGTGAGCTAGGTAGGTGGCTAGCGAGAGGTGTGCTAGGTAGCTATCTAGCTAGTAGTGTGGTAGGTAGCTAGCTTGCATGGAGTGAGGTAAGTAGCTAGGTTGCACGGAGTGAGGTAGGTAGCTAGCTAGCAAGGAGTGTGCTAGGTAGCTATATAGTAAGGAGCGTGCTAGATAGCTAGCTAGCATGGAGTGAGGGAGGTAGCTAGCTAGCAAGGTGTGTGCTAGGTAGCTATATAGTAAGGAGCGTGTTAGATAGCTAGCTAGCATGGAGTGAGGGAGATAGCTAGCTAGCAAGGTGTGTGCTAGGTAGCTAGCTAGCAAGGAGTGAGCTAGGTAGCTGGCCAGCATGCAGTAAGCTAGGCAGCTTTGTTGCAAGGAGTGAGCTTGGCAGCTATCTCGCAAGGAGTGTGCTAGGTAGCTATCTGTCACGGGTGAGCTAGGTAGCTAGCTAGCAAGGAGTATGCTATGTAGCTAGGTTTCAAGCTGTGTGCTTGGTAGCTAGCTAGCAAGGAGTGTGCTAGGTAGTTATATAGTAAGAAGTGTGCTAGATAACTAGCTAGCATGGAGTGAGCGAGGTAGGCAGCTAGCAAGGTGTGTGCTAGGTAGCCAGCTTGCATGGAGTGAGCTTGGTAGCTATGTTGCAAGGAGTGATCTTGGCAGCTATCTAGCAAGGAGTGAGCTAGGTAGCTAGATAGCAAGGCGTGAGCAAGGTAGCTAGATAGCAAGGAGTGTGCTAGGTAGCTAGCTAGCAAGGAGTGTGCTAGGTAGTTATATGGTAAGCAGTGTGCTAGATAACTAGCTAGCATGGGGTGAGCGAGGTAGCTAGCTAGCTAGGAGTGTACTTTGTAGCTATCTCGCAAGGAGTGAGCATGGTAGCTAGCTGACAAGAAGATTGCTAGGTTGCTAGCTTGCATGGAGTGTCCTGGGTAGACAGGTCGCAAGGACAAAGCAAGGTAGCTATCTAGCAAGGAGTGAGCTAGGTAGCTAGATAGCAAGGAATGAGCAATGTATCTAGATAGCAAGGGGTGTGCTAGGTAGCTATCTAGCTAGAAGTGTGCTAGGTGGCTGGCTTGCATGCAGTGAGCTAGGTAGCTAGGTTGCATGGAGGGAGCTTGGCAGCTATCTAGCAAGGTGTGAGCTAGGTAGCTTGATAGCAAGGAGTGTGCAAGGTAGCTAGATAGCAAGGAGTGTGCTAGGTAGCTTGCTCGCTAGGAGTATGCTAGGTTGCTAGATAGCAAGGAGTGTGCTATGTAGCTATATACTATGGAGTGTGCTAGATAGCTAGCTATCATGGAGTGAGGGAGGTAGCTAGCTAGAAAGGTGTGTGTTAGGTAGCTAGCTAGTAAGGAGTGAGCTAGATAGCTATCTTGCATGGAGTGTGCTAGGCAGCTAGGTTGCAAAGACAGAGCAACGTGGCAATCTAGCAAGGAGTGCGCTAGGTAGCTATCTAGCAAGGAGTGTGCTATGTAGCTAGCTTGCACGGAGTGATCTAGGTAGATAGCTAGCAAGGGGTGTGCTAGCCAGCTGGCTAGTAAGGAGTGTGCTAGGTAGCTAGGTTTCAAGGAGTGAGCTAGGTAGCTGGCCAGCAAGGAGTGAGCTAGCTAGCTAGCTTGCATGCAGTGAGCTAGGTAGCTAGGTTGCATGGAGAGAACTTGGCAGCTATCTAGCAAGGAGTGAGCTTGGTAGCTAGATAACAAGGAGTGAGCAAGGTAGCTAGATAGCAAGGAGTGTGCTAGGTAGATAGCTCGCTAGGAGTGTGCTAGGTTGCTTGGTAGCTAGCTCGCTAGGGGTGTGCTAGGTTGGCAGATAGCAAGGAGTGTGCTAGGTAGCTGTTCAAACCGATCAACGGTTCTCCCGTGATAAAGTGAGAGAAGTGTCAGTGTTCAATCACATATTCAAAGCCTTGGTGTAACCGCTGGCAGTTTGTCAACACGGTTTGACATTAGTGTCGTTCCGCGACCACGCCTGAGTCTCGCCGGATTGTTTTTCTTACCCGGCCGGCGAATACGAAATTTTAACCGCTCGCCTCGCTCACAGTCTGTCTGGAAGTGCGAGTCGATTCACACCAAACAATTTCATAAACCGGGAGCTCGTCAGGCTCCTCCCGAAGAGGAAGCGAAGGGAGAAAAATAAAGTACGTTACAAAAAATTGATATCCGAACTATCCTCAGTTCAGTGGGCCAGTTTTTTATCCTTCCATCGAATCGGTGTGCTAAACATAGGCCGAGACGATACAAAGTGGTCCTTCGAGCCGGATTAACCGCTGTGACTGTGTCTGCAAAAGTTCGGTTGTGCTCGCGTACGGAGTTCGGTGTGAGCCATATTAAAATTAAGACTATTGGTTTCGAAAAACTGCCGTGACCTTCTTGACTCGCTCCCCGCTCTACAGTTGGACGGAGACCTGTTAGGACCGTTACAATCCGCTCCCTTCGCGCTGTTTCGTTAAAAAAAAACTCAAGTTTCAAAAGTGTGACTTTATCCTCTCCACGCCTACCCGCGTGTGTGATTCTAGCGAGGTCATCGCTGAACATTGTTTGATTCTTTGAGGCTAATTACTCGACTCGCGCTCATTTCGAACTATAATCATGGCCGAAAGAGCAGAAGGCCTTTTTATACAGCAATCACCACGATTGCCGCGATACGACGAGTGATCGTGAATTATAAGAAACTCCCGAAGGCTCAAGTTTCGTTGGCCAGGGCAAAAAATCGAAAGGAGAATTTGGAGAAACTATGGGACGAATGCCGTGCAACCCACCAGTTGATACTCCAGTCCACCAAAGCGGAGGACCATAAGGGCATCTCCTACTTCAAGGACAACACTTTTCTCGACGCGGAGGACGCCTACTTCGACGCTTCGGACTTCCTCAGCGACGCCACCGCCCAGCTGGACGTCGGTAGTAAAACCCAGTCTGATCAAAGTAACGTTTCTATTTGTCACGATTCTGTTGCCTCCGCATCATCGCAATTACCGCGTCTTTCGCTTCCGAAGTTTTCCGGAGACTTCAATCAATGGGGAAACTTCCGTGGTTTATTCGAATCGCTCGTCGACTCAAACAAGTCGCTCACGAACATTCAAAAACTACATTATTTGAAAACTAATGTAACCGGTGACGCGGCACTCTTAATAGATAATATAAACATGTCCGACGAAAGTTACGAAGCTGCGTGGAAATTGCTCGTCGACGAA
Source organism: Colletes gigas (assembly GCF_013123115.1). Lineage (NCBI taxonomy): Eukaryota > Metazoa > Arthropoda > Insecta > Hymenoptera > Colletidae > Colletes > Colletes gigas. Next base: position 12,646 of record NW_025106842.1, read on the forward strand.
TACGAAGATGAGACCGCTCTCATTAATTCGCACATTCATAAATTTATTAGTTTGCCGTCGATGAAGACCGAGCTTGCGACAGAGCTCAAGCGTTTGCGAGATACAGTCACTTCCTCCCTTACCGCGTTAAAAAACCTTAACCGCGCCGTCGATTCGTGGGACGATCTTTTAGTATATTTGATTGCGCAAAAATTTTCGAAACTCACCCCGCGACGAATGGAATTTGCATCGTGGCAGTTCTAAGAAATATCCCACATATAAAGAAATTAACGAGTTCATGACTCTTCGCATACGCGGTCTCACCGACTATCTCGCCGCCAGCGACAGCCCGTCGTACAAAAACAAAGTCGTTTTCGACGCTCCTAGGAATCGATCAAGCGTCAATAACGTCTCGGTTGTTAAATGTGTTGACTGTTCCGGTGATCATATGCTCTTTAAATGCGAACGATTTAAAGCTAAGTCCCTGGATCAGCGAGTTTCATTTGTAAAGCAAAATAGACTTTGTTTTAATTGCTTACGTTTCGGTCACCTTACTTCCGAATGCAAAAGTACGAATCGATGCTTTCTGTGTAAGCGAACTCATCACTCGCTTTTGCATCGAGCCGCTACCTCTCTCAACAAGACGACTAGCAACGTATCGGTAAATGATTCCGTCGACAAAGCTAATGCATCCGACGCTACAAACAAAGAGTTTCCGGCGTCAGTGCAGACCGTCTCCTCGTCCAAATTCACCTCTCCAAATACGCTGTTGGCTACCGCGTGGATAGTGCTCCGTACCGCTGAAGGTCGTGCCTTCAAACTCCGCGCGTTGCTAGATCAAGGATCTTCCTTTAGCTTCATTTCCGAGTCGGTCTGTCAGTTAATGCGTACGAAAAGACATCGGGGCGAGGCTTCAGATTCAATGCTTCGGGGAACAATATAGTGGAGTAGCAAAATCACGCGTACTCGTACAGTTAGAATCTTGCCATAATTCTAAAGTATCCTTTCCGCTGTCCGCGCACGTTTATCAACGCATCACTTCTTACGCTGGCTCAAGAGCACGCCTTGACTTGCAATCTTGGGCGCATCTACGCGATTTGCCGTTAGCAGATCCCAACCCGTTAAGTGGCCACCCGATTCACGTCTTAGTCGGTGCTGATCTATACGGATCGCTTTTTCTGAACGACCTTCGCCAAGGTCGAGTCGGTACTCCCACTGCTCAGCTCACTGCCCTAGGATGGATTATTTCCGGACCAACTGGGCCACGTGACTCCCGTCAGGAATCTCCCTCTCTTGTCAATTGCGTATCTGCAGAAGAGTTAGATTATTCTTTGCGTCGTTTTTTGGGAACTCGAGGAAGTCCCTTCAAGACCCTCGCTTTCCGAAGAAGACGAAAAATGTGAGCGTTTTTTTCACCATACTCATACTCGATCACCTCAAGGACGATATATCGTACGGCTCCCATTTAAGAGTACACCTCCATTCGAACTCGAAGGATCGCGGGAAGTTGCTTCCCGTTTTTACGCCAAATTGGAGCAGCGGTTGCTCAAACAGCCGGATCTCGAGTCTCAGTATCACGATTTTTTATCGGAATACCTTTCCATGGGTCACATGGAACAAATTGAAGAACGAGCCTCGAACATCTCATCAATATATTACATTCCTCATCACCCTGTAGTGCGACCGTCCAGTAGCACAACTAAGCTTAGAGTCGTATTCAACGCGTCCGCTAAAGCTAATTCCGGACAGTCGTTAACGACTACCTCATGATAGGTCCAAAACTGCAGTGAGATTTAGCAGCTATTATTCTACGCTGGCGGCTAATTCGTTACGTATACACTGCCGACATCGCAAAGATGTTCAGACAAGTCCTAATCAATCCAGCGGATGCTGACTATCAAAGGATATTATGGCGACCGTGCAGAGACCAGCCTATTCTTTCGTACCGATTACTTACCGTGACGTATGGTCTCGCTTCCGCGCCATATCTTGCTATTAAAGTCTTAGATCAATTAGCTCTCGACGAAGGCTCCAACCTTCCCGCCGCTACTCCTGTTGTGCAAGATTCAATTTATGTCGATGACTCTATTTTTGGTGCGGACGATATTCATACTCTCCGCGAAATTCGTAGACAATTAATCGAACTCCTGAGTCGAGGGGGTTTTCAACTTCGCAAGTGGGCCGCCAACGCGGCTGAACTGTTAGAAAACATTCCTCCTTCCGACCGTGAATCAACTTCCGATCATCCGCTCGGTGAGGACGAGTCTCAGAAAGTTCTCGGTGTCACATGGAACCCTTCCGAAGATACTTTCCGATTTCGCATTGACTTTTGTTTACCCGCGAAAGGTACTAAAAGAAATATACTCTCGATCGTTTCAAAGATATTCGATCCATTAGGATGGGCTTCCCCCGTGATTATTGTGGCAAAATTAATGCTACAAGAGCTTTGGCTCCTAAAGAAAGATTGGGACGACGAAATTCCTGTCGACCTTTGTAAAAAATGGCACGAGTATTGCGAACATTTATCACAATTAAGGGAAGTGAGAATACCTCGCTGGACCGGCGTGCGAAACAATAATGTCGCGATAGAATTACACGGATTTGCCGATGCGTCACATCGAGCCTATGCTGCCGTGGTTTATTTAAGAGTCCTTCACTCTCTATCCGAAGCTCAAGTTGCATTGCTGACGGCAAAAAGTAAAGTAGCTCCGCTCAAAACCATAAGCATTACGCGCTTGGAATTAAACGTGGTCGTATTGTTAACGCGCCTGCTTGAGTTGACTTTGTCCTCCTTAAAGTTTCAATCCCCCCGCGTCTACGGATGGACCGATTCTACGGTAGTTCTGGCTTGGCTTAAAACAACATCCGTCTACGTGGAATACCTTCGTCGCCAATCGCGTGTCCGACGTTCAGACTCGTCTTCCGCAAATGACGTGGAAACATGTAAGATCTCAAGATAATCCGGCTGATTGCGCGTCACGTGGCATCTGCGCTTCCGAACTTGCAGTTCATAAGCTGTGGTGGTCCGGACCGGACTGGTTGTCTCGTCCGTCCGTGTTTTGGCCGGACCATAACCCTTCGAATTCAATCGGACAAAACACGCGAGAGACCGCGTTATCGGAATCTCGCAAATCATACGTTCACCACGCGTCTCCGCTTGTAGAATGGGACCTTCCTTCTCAATACTCGAGCTGGACTCGACTCCGTCGAGTTACAGCGTACATATTACGATTTACTCAAAGAACGCGTAAAAAAACTAGTTCCGCTATCCCCGTATTCACGGTCGTTGACTGTCGACGAAATACGCGCCGCAACTCTCTTTTGGATGTCCTATGTCCAAAAGAATCACTTTAACGCCGAACTTAAATTGCTAAAGAGCAAGATGCCGCTTCCAAAATCTAGCCCGCTCATTTCATTACACCCCAGTCATCGGGAAAGACTCATTAATTCGGCTTGGCGGGCGGCTCGAGCACTCAGCTCTGAGCTACGACGAAAAACACCCCATCGTATTGCCGAAGTATCGCGTGTCCGAACTTCTAATCGACCATGTGCACAAGCGCACTCTTCACGGAGGCATCCAATTGACTCTCCGCGTTCTCAGGCAACAATATTGGATAATATCGGCGAGATCCTTAGTTCGCGGGTACATACATCGTTGCGTAACTTGTGTTCGCCAGAAAGCTCAATCAGCTACTCAGCTGATGGGAGCCCTTCCAGACGTTCGAGTCAAACCCTCTGCTCCGTTTTCACATACCGGTCTTGACTATGCCGATCCAATTAATATACTTCCAATCGTTGGTAGAGGTCAGCAAACCAGAAAATATTATATTGCGGTATTCATATGTCTTGCCACCAAAGCAGTGCATCTCGAACTTGTCGAGGACTGCACCACACCTGCGTTTTTAGCCGCTTTAAAGAGATTCGCCAGTCGCCGCGGGCTTCCCACGTTCTTGTACTCCGATAACGGTACAAATTTCCGAGGTGCCGATCGCGAATTACAACGAACCTTCCATGCTTTGATCGCAGATGCACCTCTCAAGAGTTTGTTGGCGACTGACGGAGTCACGTGGAAGTTTATCCCACCTGCCGCTCCGCATTTTGGTGGACTCTGGGAGGCGGGAGTAAAAGTGTTAAGTATCATCTGAAGCGAGCAGTGGGAGCTCATACTTTGTCTCAAATCGAGTTCTCCACCGTATTGTGTCAAATCGAGGCTTGTTTGAACTCGCGCCCGATGTCCGCTCTTACCGACGAACCCACCGACCTGTCCGCACTGACTCCCGGTCACTTTCTTATTGGTCGACCTATTGTAGCGGTTCCAGAGGAATCTACGTTAGATATTAATCCGAATAGGCTCGATCGATGGCAGCATGTCCGCAGAATAAGCGAACAGATCTGGCGTTCCTGATCTGCAGATTATCTCCACTCGTTACATCAACGTCGGAAGTGGCAACAGGAATGCGCCAACTTGCGTTTAAATGAACTCGTCATTTTAAAAGATAGTTCCCTTCCGCCATCTAAATGGCAACTCGCGCGTATCACTCGATTGCACCCTGGATCGGACCAAAGGGTTCGTGTCGTCACCGTACGCACAGTAGACGGCGAATTGAAGCGACCAGTAACGCAGATCTGCCCGCTCCCAATTCCAGTGTCGAATGAGAGTGATCTAAACGCTGCGAAATAATTAGATTATACATATTTGTTTAAGATTGAAGTGAACTGTAGAGATTTTCATTGAGATGCCGGTTATGAGAGGGTTCGCGAAAAATGACTATGGTGCAAAGTTAATTAAACAAGGTCCTTATTAACAACATTGTCCCGTTTGTGAAATACATAATTAATGAGCGGTATGTTTAAGTAAGAGTTTTACACGAGCGGTTATGAGAAATGGCGATATTATTGATCGCCATTTCTGAGCGCGAGTGAGAATGAGAATCAACCGTTTATTACGAGTTTAAAACTCATAATACCCTTGCAATTATATTAATTGCAAGGGATTTATGAGCGTGAGCCTTGATAATTAGTTGTGAATTAATTACATTGAACACAGTAGATTATATGCGGCACAAAAGAACAAAGGAAACTAAGACTGAAAAACAGAGCACACTTGTCGCGTTTTAGATTACGAACAAGACAGACTTAATGGCCGCGCTCGTGGCCACCACGAGGTTTCGACCCGCCGGTAGAGAGATCGTTGCGCGCGCAGGTGGGCCAGCTATCCTGCTCGCGCACAAAGTGTGCCCGAGAGGTGCTGCCAATGAGCGTCGTGGTGGCCACGGCATGAGCGAAACATTGAAAAGAAACAAGGCACGTGCGTGTTGCTAAAAATGAGAGTTAATTCTCGAACAGTCAGTTAATAAGTTAGTTTGCATTAAATTAGGTAATTTGTTTTTTGCAGTTAGTTAGTTAGTTTGCAGTTAGTTAGATAGTTTGCAGTTGCTTAAATATCGTGTTAGTCCGAGACGTAAAAACTCGGCCGCAATGCCCGTATCTATCATGAATTCGCGTAATTCTAGAAGGTTCTGCTGACGGAGAATTTTTTCTTCGTTAGATTATTATACCGCTGCCATTTTCGTGTTTTTGCTAGCTAGCTTCACTGGAATTCTCGATTCTGAGAACGAATTCCAGAAATCGTGTTGTTAGCGCCGAGAGAGAGAGAGAAATCGATTTATCGAATCGAGATCGACAGCCGAAACGCGGCAGCGCCGCGTCGTGGCTATGCGGCGCGTAGCCGCCCGGGCCCAGCAGCGCGATGCGTCGCTACGCGACTCTGCGCTTGCGCGACGGAGCCCAGCCGTGGCCGTCGATGCTTGCAGATCGTTACGGATCATTCGTGAGCCGTCGGCGATCAGGAGCAGATCATGTAACGATCTCTCCCATTTTTCGTACGAAGCTCCGAGGAGAATGAGACGATCTCTCTCCTCGTAATCGAATCAAGTTTGCGGACATTCATTTATTCGTGGAAAATCTCGTCATAACGACTTGGATTTTCCGAATAAAAGGACATTCGCCTGTTGTTGGAGCGATCACTGTTCACGCTGCGCGTGACGCGATCGTAGACGCAGGATTGTGATTGAACGTTGCAGTTCGTTGCCGCGACTGCGACGTTAGGGATTCGGTGTTAATCACTTTGAGTTTCTTCCTATTTAATATGGTTTGAGCCACTGTAACGGAGATGACGACATACTGGTTATCGCCTGGTGGTGTTTCGTCGTTCGAGGAGATCGAGGAACCCACTCGAATCGCCCATCTGGTGTACCACATAGAGTGCACCGACCGGTGGAGTGGTGGTTTCGTCGACCCGTGTGAGCTATACAGCGTAGGAAGGTAGACACCCACATATTGGTATCACTTCGCGGTGCTCACCGTGCATTGGGCTTTAGGGAACCCGTTCCAGTGACCCAGTCGTGAGGTGACGATCGTTGAGCAGAAGCGACCGCTGGAGTAAAGGGGTTCGAAGCACCGTCCTTCCACCGCTACACCCACTACCAGATGTGAGTCGACCACACTGGGCTGTGACCGTAGGGTGGTTGGAGTTGCAAAGGACGTCGTCCTAATTCGGCGAGCCGCAGGCCAGTTCCTCGTAAAAGGCAACCGCCGACGAGAGACCACAGCGGGCTGCCGGGCGTTCCTTCAGGGTAAGGAATCGCTGTCGAGGCGGCTGCGTGGGTAGGCCGCTGGCCGTTTCTGAGGAGCCGCCGACGAGATACCCGTACCTGGACGAGACGTCCTCTTGCGTGGGTGGCGTTCGAACGTCACTCGCACGGTGAGCGTGCTCGCGGGATATAGCCACTTGGAGCCTTAAAACCTCCATTTGGTTTCCCGTCCGTGGCATTGCGAAGTAAACCCGGTAGATCAGAGGAAAACCTTGTCTACCCGGTTTGTGCGCGTCGATGATACCGTAAAAAACGACTATCACCGACCAAAACAAAATAATACAGTCCACTAGATATTGCGCTTAATTGCCAGTTGGCTCTCCCCTCCAAGCACACCAGAGGAGACGCGGCCGAAACCAGAGAGCCGCCGTCTCATTTATTTCTTTTTTGGTTTAAGTTTCTAGCAAATTGTATTTTTGATTTATATTTTTGTAAATAAAAAAGTTAATTGAAAACTTGTAACAATTTTCTCTACCATAACTTCTCCCTCGTCCGGAACCACAGTTAGAGCCCCTGAGTGCCCTAACAGCCGTACATTA
>NW_025106843.1:0-19758 GCF_013123115.1 Colletes gigas
CGCGGTGCCTGAACCGGGGTTGGCCCCTTCTTCTTCCCCTTTCGGGAGGGGGGAGTGCACTTTTTGCTCCCCACCCTGTGACCGGCTGGTCTCCCCATTTCCGCACATAGCGGGCAGTGGGGGGCCGCCGAGCACTGGCTCGTGCGGTGGTCATTCGCCCCGCAGTGGTAACACTGGCGAGTATCTCCACTCGCGCCGAAACCCACCCCACCAATACTCTCCCGAATTCCGCCACCTTTCTAGCGGCGGAGAGGGGACACCGGGCCCACACCGACCCCAGGCCGGAAGGAGACCTGCGGATTTCTCCGACCCGCACCTCTCCCTCGGGGCAATCACCCGCCATCGCTCATCCAGCCCACATATGCGCATCTCTGTGCGCTACGTGGGCCGTTCGACTCGGACACCCGTCTCGCCCAGCTGCTCCTGGAGCCTCTGGGCGAGTCGGTCCGCCTTCACGGCGCCCTCTGGACCAGGGATCTCCAGCAGGAGACCCCCGGTCATGGCCCCCTTCGCCTTCACGGAAGCGATGCCAAGCTCCTCCAGGGATATATTTTCTCTGGCGAGCTGCATCGCCCCCGCGAGGGTCAGGTCGCCCACCTGCGCCACTGCTGCCGTTGTGGGGGGGGGGTCGCCCTGGTCGCGCCTTCGCGGCCTTTCCCTTGGCCGCAGTCGGCGAGGGCGCAGGCCGCGGCTGCGAGGCCTTCCTCGCCGCCCTCTTCGCCTTCCGCCCCACCACCTGGCTCCACGACTCGCCCCCTTTGGGATGGTGCCGTGGAGGACGCGCGCACCAGGGCCGCGGGTACGCTACCCCCTGGGGGCCACGACCCGCGGCACCGGAACGGCCACGGTGGGTGGAGCCTCTCCCACCTTCGCCTTCCCGCCTGAACCGACTTTGGTCGGGGAGTCACCGCCTTCTTGCTGACCGTACCTCCGCGGAGGAGCTCCTCCCGGAAGGCGGCCAGCTTGCTATCTATCATGTTCCCGATCCTCCTCAGAAGTTCGTCCTCTGAGGAGGATGGGGAAGACTGCGCGGGCGGAGTGCGGGTGGAAGGACCACGCCACACCGCCGCCGCACTACGCTTATTTTCCACGACCGTGGGTTGTGGCGGTGGTGGTGGAGGAGGAGGGAGAATAGGAGGGAGGGCTGCGCTGTTCCAGCGCGCCTCTGCCCTCATCCGCCCCCGTCGCTCCTCCTCCAAGAGGAGCTGCAGCCGGGCATTTCGCCCGCTCAACTCCTGCGCCGCCTCCCTCATCCTCTGGGCCGCTTCCCTCAGGGCTTCAGCCCCGCTGGTCTTCTGCCCCTTGAAGGAGCAGGCAGCGGCCACGTTCTCCACCCCGCCTCAGGGACGCGGAGATCCTCTCGGATATCTCCTCGGTCACCTCGTACCAGAGGCAACTCACCATCACGACCGGGTTCATAGCCCGGTCCACTCCGTCGACGGCCTGACCAGTCCGCTTCCTCTTGGAGCCTATGGGGCTCCTCGTGGAGGAGAAGGACGAGACTGACGCAGACTCGTCGTCCTCCTCCGTCCTCCACGAAGCCGGGCCAGGCGCTGAGTGAGGCGCGAGCGCCGTCACCCTAGCCCCAACACCGTCTTCGTCCTCCCCAACCGAAACAACCCGTCCCATCCCCGTTTTAATCGTTGAATCCATATAGTTCCCACGCGTAGGTCGGAAATAAAGGTCCACCCGGGCAGAGCCGCCTTACCCGGGTAAGCCTAATACTCCGGGGGTTCGGCAGGTGCCCCGGAGGTGGTCGCTTGGGATTGGGCCTTCTCCCCCAACCATGCATCCCATCGCCGCGCACCATAGCTTAGGATTGGAGGGCGATTTTATAGAGTCGCCATACACTTGGCCGAGGCGGTTAAGCCAAGGCCCCCGTTTCTCCTGCCGTCACGTACCATTCACAAAACCAAAAAAGGAATTATGAGTGGATCGTTGTGACGACCAACAGGAGGCTTACGGTGTGATTAGCTTCAGGTACCTCGGGGTCGCTACGCCCCGTACTGCGGCCGACGATTGCCGGACACAGCCCCTGAGGGGTTGGGGGAGGGTCTGAAAAAAAATTTCGGGGATCATACCCTCCCTCTGAAAAAAATTTCCGACGGTGGGCCAGGTCTAGACACATCCCCTCCACGATTGCCGCGTCGCTCCTAGGTAGCTAGCTATCAAGGAGTGAGCTAGATAACTAGCTGGCATTTAGTTAGCTAGGTTGCTAGCTAACAACGAGTGTGCTTGGTAGCTAGCTAGCGTGGAGTGTGCTAGGTAGCTATCTAGCAAGGAGTGCGGTACGAAGCTAGCATGCAAGCAGAGAGCCAGGTATGTATCTCGCAAGAAGCGTGCTGTGTAGTTAGCTATAGCTAGCTATAAAAACCCCGTCTGTCTGGCCGGCGTCTGGCGGCTGCTCGCGTCACGCTGTTCTGAAAGAAAAGAGGCGGAACGAGGTGTAAATTTACGGTAGCGTTAGTCACTCTATCCGTCTCGTTTTAATGTTCACGCTCTCCTGGTTGTGCTTGTCGCACTCAGGAGCGGGAAACTTAGCCGCCGCGTTACGCAGCTAAGCTAGTGGACTGTATATGTTTGTGTGCGTTTCCTTTAAACCAGGAATCGTCTGATTACAGTTTTGGGGAAGGCGAGATTCAACCTCGTTTCTTCCTCGACTACAGGTCTCGACTGTCGTAGGAGGGGGTAACGGGTGGAGGTTGTAAGGCTGCAACCGTACCCGGTCCTCGGCCCTTTACCACCTTCTTGCGTGCGTACGGGCACGGTGTAGTGCAGGTTTGCCAACGGCGCCCTTGGGTCGACTTGCTATTGGGCCTGACACCACGTAGCATGATGAATCAACGTCCTACGCGCAGCGACCGTACTAGACTGGCGATCTTTGGGCGTGTTCTCGCGGTTCGCCGTAAGCTGAGAGTGAAAATTGTCCCACACTTCGACTGGAAGGTGGCAAATCCACCCAGGGTGTTTTATATGCCCCTGGATTGTGGGTTCCGAGCCGTTTGATAGTCAAGAGAGGTTCGAGAGTCAACCTCGATACCTCAGACACTACCTCTTTTCTTTTTTTTGTCGTGGGGAAAAATCTTCGAAAGACTCCCTCCCACCTCTTTGGGGAGAGGCGGGAGGGGTGTGTGGGATTCCCCGCGCCCATTATAACCGGCGCTGGACCTACCCACTAAAAACCCCACGGTGACCCTTCCGCACGATTTGGGAGGATACCGGGAATCGCTCGAAACATACTTCCGGTATCCTCCCCGTGCCCGCGCTTTGCGCCCACCCGCGGGGGGACAAATGGTCCCCCCGGTAATCGCCCTGTCTCATAGCGGCAGGACGAGGCCACATCGACTCGCCTCTCATTTTTCGTGATTATTTGTTAATTAGTTATATTTTCGGTGTGCTCGTCTGTTTATTCATGTGAATTAGTGATACATTAAAATTATAATTGGTCCACGTCTGCATCTTCAATTATTAAACCTCGAAGTCCAGTCCTTCTGCAAAGGGCGAACCAGCCCGCCGCATCAAGCACAAAACAATCGGTAATTTTAAATATTATATTGTCCGTAATTCTACCGCTGATATTCCACATTTGGAGATGGTGAGAATTACAAGGATACGAATAAAGTGCCTTTCTTTTCCTTAATATCTTTCCACATACTACACACTTGTACGATTTCATTACTATTCAATAAAACTGTATTGTTCGGAAATGTAGTGGATAAAAGCGCCTCTTTATACTGAACTCTTTTAATTGGTATTTTCTTCTCTAATTCTTTTGATATTAATTGTCTAGTAATTTGGATTGTAGGTAGAATATCCGCTTTTTCATTCCAACTATGAGAGATTTCATTCCATTGACGGCATAATTGGGAGAGAGGCTTATTTCCATTGCGAATAAGTCGTTTCATTATTCCTAGAGTGTTTTCAAATGGAAAACTAGAAATATTAGACAGAGAACAGTTCATATTTTCAACATCATCTGCAAGATGGATTAGATTATGGACAATTCCAACCACAAATTCTTTGTTATATATAAATGGCGCTTTGGTCACAAATTTTTTCAAATACAATCTAGCTGATTCGCATTTATCCACGGCTAATTCTTTAAACGATAATATTCTGCAACCAGTATGAAGGAGTAAGAAATGTCTATAGACGTCAGTTCGTAAATTTTTTTTAAAAACAACAGGTCCTGCATACAACAACAAAAATCGGTACTCAGTGGCTTTGAATTTATGAAACTCTGTTAGTGATCTATTCGTTCGTTGAAATTCAGCAGGTACTTTTATTTTTTGTAGTTGTAGCGGTTAAGCATCGCGCCAATGTGCCGCGACCATCGTGCTACCTCGCGCCGGTTTTAGCCACCTCGAGACCGCTAACGAGGTGCGCACGCTTTTTTGAACTTACTTACCGTTTAGCAACCAAACCGACCACACGTGCTTATAACCAACTGTAGCGGTTAAGCATCGCGCCAATGGGCCGCGACCATCGCGCTACCTCGCGCCGATTTAGCCACCTCGAGACCGCTAACGAGGTGCGCACGCCTTTTTGAATTATTACCGTGTCGCAACCAAACCGACAACACGTGCTTATAACCAACCAAGTGATTCTCAACGCCTTAAACCGAGTTTAATTAAAACCAGTGTATTGTGTTTTAAGTTATCTGTTTATTACGCAGTAATTCCTTGTGACTATTGTATAGAAATACAAGATAATTGACGTGATTTGGTCTCTTTCGATTTCCGCCAATTTTCCGATTTCTCCTCGGAGCGTCAACTTCCTTTTTGTTGGAAGAAACCCCAGCCTCTCCCTTTAACCTTCTTTACCAAACCGAAACACCAACCAAACAGTGATTTCTCAACGCCTTAAACCGATTTTATTTAAAACCAGTGCATTGTGTCTACGTTATCTGTTTATTACGCAGTAATTTTCATTGTGACTATTGTATAGAAATACAAAAGAATTGACGTGAGCTGTTCTCTTTCGATTTCCGCCAATAATCCGATTTCTCCTCGGGGCGTCAACTCCTTTTTTTTGGAAGAGATCCCAGCTATCCTTTTAATCTTCTCTACCAAACCGAAACATTGGTCCTTCGAGCCGGATTGACGTCGAGGAAAAGGAATCGAACGACCGTTAATCTGAAAGAGAATCCAACCGTTAACGACCATGAGTTCGCTTGAAGAACTATTTTATAAACAAACACAAGCAATGCGGTCAGTCGAACGAGCGCTTGCCAATTTCAAAAAACTGGGTCAATCCAAAATGAACGCTACCATTACACAAAATCGAATAGGACTGCTGAAGGAAGCCTTTCATCAGTGTCAAGACTGGGATGCAAAACTTGCAGCCAGTGTCGATCCGAAGACGAAAGCCAGCATTCCGTATTTCGCCGAAGACCATTTCTCCAGATGCAAGGACAACTTCCAGGAAGCCCTCGACTTCATGGCCGAAATGCTCTCAAGAGTCGCACCTCCACCCGAGACGCCAGCTGCGAACGGACATTCTTCAAATTCCGTGACGTCACGACCAACGGTTCACCTTCCCAGGATCAGTCTTCCAACGTTCGAAGGAGAGTTCGGGGAGTGGGAGAGCTTCCGGGACAGGTTCACCTCTATGGTCATAAACAACGAGGCGCTGTCGAACGTGGAGCGCCTACACTTTTTATGCTCGTCGCTCAAGGGCGAAGCCAACCGAACCGTGAGCCATTTACCTATAACCGATAATAATTTTACCGTCGCGTGGAAAACAATCACATCGCGTTACGAAAATAAGCGACGTCTTATAACAACTCATTTGAATACGTTGTTTTCTCTACCGTCAATTTCGTCCGAAACGTCAACAGAACTTCGACCGTTACGCGACCAAATCAATATCACCGTTCAAATGCTCCGTAACCTAGGTCGGCCTGTCGACTCGTGGAGTGATATAATAGTTTATATCGGTGTACAAAAATTAGATCGCGCAACCCGTAAAGCGTGGGAGTTTAATTTAGGTGACACTTCCGAGTATCCAACTTATAACGAATTTGATGCGTTTCTGGAAAAAAGAATTCACGCGCTAGAAGCGATGCCGTCAATGAAACGCGAAAAACAACCCGAATATGACAGAACAAAATTTAGTCGCTCCAAACCAGTTACAGCACTTGCTACAACAACAAACCCATTATCATGCGCGGTCTGTAAACAGCACCATCTCATTTACCAATGCCCTAGTTTTTTAGCAAAAACTCCACAGGAGCGATACACGATCATCCGAAAACAAGAACGATGCATTAATTGTTTTTCATCGACACACTCGACTACACAATGCAAGAGCGCTCATTGTTGCAAGGAGTGCCAGTCGAAACATCATACCTTGTTACATTTTCGCAATACCAATGACGCCTCCAATGCCGCACAAAGGACGAGTCCCGCCGCCTCCGATCACGAAGTAACGAACGTTTTAAATCTAGCCTCCAATAAACCGATCAAAACAAACATTCTCCTTTCTACAGCTAGAGTTCGAGTGCGCTCACGGAATGGCCGGTGCATTGTTGTAAGAGCGCTACTCGATCAAGGCTCGGCAGCGACACTCATTACCGAGTCCTTAGCTCAACTACTTCGTCTCGATAAATCGACACAATTTACCAAGATTAGTGGCATCGGAGAGACTCAGTCCTTTGCACGTTACGTCGCACCAATCGTTCTCACACCGCCAGAGAGATCCGAACCCGCATATACAGCGCACGCGATCATAATTGAAAAACTCACGAGGTATGTACCACCGCGTTCGAACTTATCAACTAAATGGTCCCACCTTTCAGGGCTCAATCTAGCGGATAAGGATCCCATGAGCTCCGAACCAATCAGTTTAATAATTGGAGCCGATATCTACGGACAGCTTCTTCTGCAGGGGGTGAGGAAAGGCCCAGCGTGCGCACCCACAGCCCAAAACACCACGCTCGGCTGGATTCTTTCCGGTCCTCTTTCTTCTACAAGTGAGTCCTCAATCCATCTTCACCATATTACAATCCTTGACCGCCTAGATCAGAACCTCAGAAAGTTCTGGGAGCTTGAGGATCTTCCAGTCTCGACCCTGTTAACACCGGATGAGAAAAATTGTGAAACTCATTTTCGAAAATCACATTCGCGAAACATCACGGGTCAGTACATAGTCCGATTGCCATTTACTTGCGAGCCTCCAATTCCATTAGGCGAATCCCGGCCCGGAGCCTTAAGCAGCCTCCGCGCTTTAGAGAATCGTTTTCACCGAAACCATACTCTCCAGACCGAATATCGTGCGTTTCTCAATGAATATCAATCTCTTGGGCATATGAGAAAAGTCGAATCTCTTCAACAACCGAGTAACCAAGTTTATTACATCCCTCATCACGCCGTATTCCGCCAAACCAGTAAAACAACACGTCTTCGTGTCGTGTTCAATGCCTCCAGGAGGACTTCCAATGGTCAGTCACTCAATGACCACTTGCATAGTGGTCCCAAATTACAGCAAGACCTAGCATCAATTCTTTTGCGATGGCGCCAATTCCAGTTCGTATATTCCGCCGACATAGCAAAAATGTACAGACAAATCCGCGTCGATGAACACGATGTAAATTTCCAACGAATTCTCTGGCGTGAATCTCCATCAGATCCTGTCGAAGAATATCAACTCCTTACCGTAACCTATGGCACAACTCCAGCACCTTATTTGGCCCTTCGTGTCCTCAAACAGCTGATCGAGGATGAGGGATCAAAGTATCCTCATGCAGTTCCAGTCCTAAACGATCAGGTGTACGTTGACGACTTTCTTTTCGGAAGTGACAGCATAGCTTCGCTCCTCCAAATTCGAAACCAAACGACGGCCCTGTTAGCTCAAGGTGGGTTTTCGTTGAGGAAATGGGCAAGTAACCACTCCGAACTCCTTTCTGACATCGATCCTTCGGAGCACGGCCTTGCGTTAGGCAAATTCCTGAACGACCACGAAAGCACGTCCGTCCTCGGTTTGATTTGGAATCCCGGGCTTGATCAATTTCAATTCCAAGTTCAAGTCGAACATGTCGCAAACAGCCATATGACCAAACGCATGATCCTTTCATCAGTAGCAAAAATTTTTGAACCCCTGGGATGGATCACCCCTTTCGTAATCTCCGGAAAAATTCTTATTCAGAGACTATGGTCGTTGAAGTCCGATTGGGATGATTATGTCCCAGAAGAAATCCAAACCGAATGGCAATTTCTTTGTCGCCAGTTATCGGAGCTGAAACACTTGTCAATCCCACGAAAATTGTCGACGATCATCCAAACAGGTCAAAGCCTCCATGGCTTTGCCGACGCATCAACAGCAGCATATGCTGCCGTTGTTTATGTCCGTAACGTTCTTCAAGATGGCTCCGTCTGTGTCAGGCTCGCCATGGCCAAATCTCGTGTGGCCCCTGTGAAAACAGTTAGTGTTCCTCGCTTAGAGTTATGCGGTGCACTTCTGCTCGCACGCCTGTTAAAATTTGTCCAAACCGCATTGAAACGTCAGTTGGAATGCCACTGTTGGACAGATTCTAGCATAACGCTCACCTGGGTGAACCAATCACCATCACGTTGGAAAACATTCATAGCAAACCGGGTAGCAAAGATCCAAACTCTGATTCCAACCGCACACTGGCATCACGTTCCAACAGAAGACAATCCCGCTGACTGCGCTTCGAGTGGAATACCGTTAACAAAATTAATTCCTCATCCATTATGGTGGTCAGGGCCTTGTTGGCTGCGTGAAACTTCCAACTCTTGGCCGAAATCAGAGCCAAGACAATTCCAAGAAGCCTCACTCGAGGAAACCACGCACGAAATTCCCAGCATGTCAACAACCGTAAATACATGGGAATTGGAGACTCGGTATTCGTCCTGGCCGAAATTGCTTCGGATAACCGCGTACTTAAAACGTTTCGTACGAAACCTCCGAAGAAAATCGGGAAAAGCGGAACTTACCAGAATGGAGTCTCCGAGTGATAACGCGGTCCTAGTGCTGACCCCTGATGAGATTAGTCAATCAAAACTGTTCTGGTTGAAAAAGATCCAGAGCGATGTATTTCAACCCGAATTAGAGCGTTTGAAGGAATCGAGGCAGATCTCCAAATCAAGCTCTCTGATCTCTCTAAACCCGTACATTGACACAAACGGGCTAATACGCGCCAAAGGGCGACTTATGAACTCCTATCTTTCTGAAAAGGCAAAAAATCCAATCATCCTCGAAACACACCCACTCCTAACCCTCTTAATTAACCATACTCACCGAACCTTATTGCATGCCGGTCCTCAACTCCTTCTCGCTCACCTCCGAAGTGAATACTGGATCCTTAGAGCGAGAACGACAATCCGGGCAGTCCTGTACCAGTGCGTGGAGTGCGCACGTGAAAGGGCTACCTCACCTCACGAGCTCATGGGAGATTTACCCGCGCCCCGCGTAACAAGAGTCGAGCGTCCGTTCGTACATACCGGCGTGGATTATGCGGGTCCGGTTCTCATCCGAACCGCTCCTGGGCGCGGACACAAATCAATGAAGGCATACATCGCAGTCTTCGTATGTCTGACAATAAAAGCAATCCACCTCGAGTTAGTAAGCAATTACAGTTCCGCAGCATTCATAGCAGCCTACCATAGATATGTGTCCCGGCGTGGTCTTCCAACCAAACTCTACTCCGACAACGGCACAACATTCCAAGGCGCCAATCGCGAACTAGCCTCGGCTTTCCATTCTGCACAAAAGGACTCCAATCTCAGAAACGCACTGGCCTCTTCCGGAGTCGCATGAGTATTTTTGCCCCCAAATGCACCTCATTTCGCGGGCCTATGGGAAGCAGCCGTGAAAAGTACCAAGCACCACCTTAAACGCGTAATAGGGTCCCATATACTTACCTTTGAAGAGATGACAACGATGTTGTACCGGGTTGAAGCATGTCTCAATTCAAGACCACTCGGAGCAATGTCGGACTGCTTAGATGATTTTTCCGTACAAACACCAGGTCACTTCTTAATTGGCACTCCTCTCGTATCAAACCCGGAACCGAGCGTACTAGAAATTAAAGAAAATCGCCTGTCGCGTTGGCAGCTTCTGCAAAAACTAACCGAAACCTTTTGGAAAGCCTGGCAGAATGATTACCTTCATACTCTCCATCAACGCCCAAAATGGCGAACCATCCAAAATCTGGTCAAGGTCGGTCAACTCGTCCTAATCCGCAATCCGAATTTACCACCCTGCAGCTGGGAACGAGGACGAATAATCGAGTGCCACCCCGGAGATGACGGATTAATTCGGGTAGTAACCGTCAAAACCGCACAATCCAAATTTAAGCGGCCCCTCCCCAAAATTTCCCTTCTTCCTATTACAATACCTGCCAACGACGAAGCGCGTAATTAGTTTGTAACTCGCGTAGGTTATGTTCGACCGCGTGGTCACGATCGTAATTAAATTAAGTTAATTTTAAATAGCATGTAAGTAGAATAAGGTCAATCATTGTACTTACGTATTTGCGTCCTTTCGTTTCAATGTAAATGCCATCTTTTACCTAGCACCTACGTAATCACATCACTACACAACAACTACGCATTAATGAATGAATACGGTCATTAATGGCTGCGGTTAACCTTCCGAGTGTGTGTAGCGGTTAAGCATCGCGCCGATGTGCCGCGACCATCGCGCTACCTCGCGCCGGTTTTAGCCACCTCGAGACCGCTAACGAGGTGCGCACGACGGTTTGAATTTACTTACCGTTTCGCAATCAAACCGACCAAACGTGCTATACCAAACCAAACCGTAATTTGTTAACGCCTCTTAAAACGGAGTTTATTAAAAACAAGTGCATTGTTCGTCAGTGATCTGTGTTTATTAAGCAGTAATTCTCATTGTGTGACCATTGTACAGAAATACAAAATAAGTGACGTGAGCTGTTCTTTTTCTCTCTCGGCCAATAATCCGATTTCTCCTCGGTGCGTCAACTCTTTTTGGAAGAGATTCCAGCTATCCTTTCAATCATCCATACCAAACCGAAACAGTATGAATTCGATAATTGCATGTTAACAGGACCAGTCAGCTCACCTTTTTCACATTTCCATCTATCCAATAGTGTAATAGTTTTTTCATAATTCCCAAATACAGCAAGTGCATGGAGTCTAATACAAATTGGTTGATCATATCAATGTTCGGATATAAGCGAAGTAAAGGAGATATTCCTAAATGATGTTGTGTATTAGTTTGATTTCTAAATGACAAATCAGTTCTTTTTCAGTATTTACCATGGATAAATTATCCGGTTGTCGTATCTTTTGCCACGTATCGTACATCTCTCACAGGCCCAGTATCCTGCGTGATCTTTAATATATTTCACAACCGAACTTGCCGGTCTGTCACATATAATAGCTTTGATGGATATAGTAAATGCTCTATTATCTATCGCGATACCAGTACGTTTCAGATCGTTAATTTCATTTATAAATTGCTCCAAATACCGTTCAAGATTGGTTGGCTTTGTATTTCCGCAATATATGGCCACAGGAAAGGGTTGGTAAACATCAGGATAATGAAAAATTTTACACAAGATTGGCCAAAACTGTTTTCTGCTGGATTTAAATAATGGTAAACCATCAACGTTAAACATCAGTGGTATATCATTACTTTTATGGATCTCTGGATTTACACATTTTTCAAGAACTTTACTTATCCCAAAATACACAAACTCATCATCGATGCCATTAAAGCTTTCGATGGTATAATTGATGGATGTTGTGCCGAGAAATGTTTTGGCTGTTTTATGTAAATTAGGATAAGAATGTGTCCTTAATATGTCCATGAATACTTCCAACCGAGTATGTGGTATTGGTGGATCCATGAGAGCCCATTGACGAAGCTCTTCTATGTCATTAAAGCCACTGTAACGCGAGTTCCGGGACACGCCGGGTAGGTGGCGCCGGTGGGTCGCGGTACCGCGTTCGGGCCTCCTCCCGAAGCAGCGGCCACGCGGAGGAGCGGGATCGGGCGGGTACAAACGACTATGAGCTGGTAACGGTAAATAAATCCTTTTATTAATCACAACTCCTCGGTCCGGACTCTGGAGATCGCCGGGTGGACGGCGGTTGGTCCTGCGGTTCCGGCGGTCTGGAAGTAACCCGGTCCGGCGTGAGTATGCGCGCTTATAAGATATGACAATGTATGATTAAGACTAAGATAAAGTATGATATGAACTAAGACTAAGATAAAGTAGGATATGAACTAAGACAAGATAAAGTAGAATATGAACTAAGACAAGTGCGATTCGGCTCGGTACGTAAGCGCACGCGGGCGCTGCAGCAATCTGATTTTCGCGGCGCGGCGCACCGGGGTATCGACCCCGCGGTTTCGGTTGTTTCGGCGAACCCTACGGGTGACAACCGAGGGTCTCTTCCCTGCGGTTGGGCGTTCTCTGTTTTCGCATGAACTAGATTGTTCCAGCTTCGAGAGAACTCGATGGGAGAGTACCGGGGCTCTCCTTATGTACCCGGGAACGTGCGCGCTTGGCTGCGAGAGCGGTTAGCGGCGCGGCGCCGCGTCGCGGCCACCGTCGGAGGTTGTCCGCGCGAGGCCGGTGGATGGCGGGTTGCCGGGGTCGCGGCGTTGTCGAGTGACTTTCGTCACATTACCCTCTTCTTTTGGGGCGGCTCCTCGGTCCGGTTTCAGGTCGCTGATGTGAATTCTTGGGATTGTTTTGCCCCGGGTGTCGGTGAGGTCATACATGGCTGCGGAATGTTTCTTGCGCACGGTTAGCGGCCCGGTGTATTTGGGCTCTAGTTTGGCGCTAATTTGCTTCAGTTTGTCCGAGAGCACGTGTGTTTTCCGCCATACCTTGTCCCCCACCCGGGGTTCCCACTGTCGTCGCCGGAGATTGTAGTGTCGCGCCTGCTTCTGGAAGGCTCGGGCTTGGTGTATTCGCACTACTTCGTAGGCTTCGTTCAGCCGCCGCTGGCGGACTTGTGGTGATGCCTCGGGGCCCGAGCGGGTGTCCTGACTCCCTGGCACCGCTAATTCCCTCCCGTAGGTGAGGTACGCTGGGGTGTAGCCTGTTGTCTCGGACACGGAGGTGTTGTACGCGAAGGTCAGCTCGGCCAGGTGGTGGTCCCACGTGGCGTGATGGCCGTGGGTGAATTGCGCGATCATGGTTTTTATGACCCGGTTTGTTCGCTCCACTGGATTGCATTGCGGGGTGTACGGGGGGGTGCGGCGATGGTTGATCCCGCTGGTCTCCAGGAGTCGGGTGAATTCGGTGCTGATGAATTGGCGCCCGTTGTCGGTCACGACGGTATCGGGGCGGCCGTGTCTTAAGATTACGTGTTCCCGGCACGCCTGGGTGACATTTGTTGCCGTGGCTTTCCTTAGTGGTGCGACTTCAAGCCATTTGGTAAATTTATCCTGCATTACGAGTAAGGTGGTATGCCCGTTTTTTGACCGGGGCAGCGGTCCGACAAGGTCGATGCTGATGATCTGGCCCGGTCCGGTAGCGGTATGGGCGAGCATGCGTCCTGGCGGCTGTCGTTGGGTTACTTTGTAGGCCTGACAGTTTGGGCATGCTCGTACGTATTTCGCTGCGTCTGCAAACATACCCGGCCAGTAGTACTTCTGAGCGAGCCTGGCGATTGTCCGGGCGACGCCTAGGTGGCCAGCGGTTGGCTGGTCGTGGTTTTCCGCCAGTACGGTGCTTCGTTTTTCCTCCGGGACGCATAGTTTCCAATTCTCTCCTCCGTCGCGATAATCCAACCGGTGGAGGATGTGGCGGTACAGTTGGCCGTTCCTTATACAGTAGTCCGGTGTATCTTCCGGTTTTTCGCGTGTCTCCCGCATTCGGCTGGTGTACCATGGGCGCTTGGTTCGGGTCGTGGCTAGCGCGGTGGTGTGTCGGGAGAGGGTGTCCGCGACCGTGTTTTCGTTTCCCCGGCGGTATTTGATGGTGTAGTCGTATTGCTGGAGCTCGAGCGCCCAGCGCGCGAGTCGGCCGGAGGGGTTGTCGATCTTCTGTAACCACTGGAGGGACTGGTGGTCGGTGATGATGGTGAAATGGTACCCCTCTAGGTATCCTCGCATCTTGCGGACCCCCCATACTACCGCTAGGCATTCCAGTTCGGTTACGCTGTAGTTCCGTTCGGCGCTGTTTAGCGTGCGACTGGCGTAGGCGATTACTCGCTCGACCCCGTGTAACGTCTGGGTTAGCACCGCCCCGATGCCTGAATTACTGGCGTCTGTTTGTAGCGTGAATGTCTGCGTGAAGTCTGGGCAGGCGAGGACTGGGGTGGTCGCTAGGTGGGCCTTGAGTGCTACAAATGCTTGTTCCTGCTCCTCGTTCCAGTGCCACCTGGTCGCTTTTTGGAGGAGATGGTTCAGGGGGGCGGTGAGAGACGCGGCGTTCGGTATGAATCGCCTATACCAGGAGGCCATGCCTAGGAAGCGACGTAGCCCCCGTAGGTTCGTGGGGGCCGGCATGTCTGTGATGGCGCGGATTTTCTCCGGGTCGGTGTGTATGCCGTCCTTGTTGATCAGGTGGCCTAGATAGGTCAGCTGAGGCACGCAGAACTCGCATTTTGCGAGATTCATTTTCAAGTTTGCCTGCCGGAGTCGTCGGAATACGGTCTGTAGATGCCGGAGGTGTTCTTCGAAAGACCCACTGATTACGATTATGTCGTCTAGGTAGGCAAAAGCGAAGGGTTCCAGTTCGGGGCCGATCACCGTGTCAAGGAGTCGCTGGAACGTGGCTGGGGCCGAGTGGAGGCCGAAGGGGACGACACGGAACTGCATGAGTCCTCTGCCGGGGATGGTAAATGCTGTTACCGGGCGGCTTTCCTCCGTTAGCTCGACCTGCCAGTACCCGTTTTTCAGATCGATCTTGGATAGGTATCGTGCCCCCCCGTAGCTTGTCGAGGGTGGCGTTTATCTGCGGTAGCGGGTAGGCGTCTCGCTCGCATACCTGGTTTACCCGCCGGTAGTCGATGCAGAAGCGTGGCCCACCATCCTTCTTCTTAACGATGACCACTGGTGAGCTCCATGGGCTTTGCGCGGGCTCGATGACGCCTTCTTCCAGCATCTTTTCCACCTCTTGGTCGATAATTGCCTGGACCGCGGGGTTCCGAGGGCGGTACCTCTGTTTGATCGGTTGCGCGATTTGCAGCCGTATCGTGTGTCGTAAGAGGGGTGTGGGACCGCGGATGTTGGCAAATTGGGCGACCTCCCGTTCGATGAAACCGCGGAGGCGCTGGTCTTCCTCTGGGGTGGTGGCGCGTAATCCTTCGGTGCTGTAGATGACGGGACCCCTCCCCGGCTGTCGGCCCGAGCGGGGGGTCGGTCGGATGGGTATCCCGGCGAGGGATCCTACGTATCCCAATTTCGCGAGGGCGTCCATCCCGAGCACGATCTCGTGTGGGAGAGAGGGTAACACGAAAAACCGATGCCGTATCCTGATGACTCGTACGGAGATGGTGCCTTCCAGGCTTTCCTTGATGGTTGCTTCGCCCCCGTCGGCGAGTACTGCGGCGAGGGATTCGCGGTGTCGTTTCCATCCGCGTCGGCGGAGGTGAGTGGCGGACCGGGCGTTGGTGAAGGAGGTAGCTGCGCCGGTGTCGATGAGGGCCCTAAACGGACGCTTGGCCGCCCATACGGTCAGAGTGATACGCCCGTCTTCTAGTTGGTGGGCCGAGCGGTGGGCGTGCTGCGATCGGCCCGGTGGTCGTTTCCCGCCTGTCTGGAGTCGGGGCACCCGCATTGCTGGCGACTCACCCCCTCCTTCCCACAGAAGGAACAGAACAATTGCCATGGTTGCGTGCAGCCGTGCCTGAGGTGTCCCGGTTGCCTGCACCTCCAGCAGTGGCTCTGCCGGTCATAGGGTGAGTCCGCGGCGATGAGGCTCGTCCGGTGCGTGGTGCTGGGTCTGGCCGGTCGACGGGCCTCTTCTTCTGCCGCCTGCCGGCGCTGTAGTTCCTCGAATCTCTCCCCCCTGCGGAGGAGTTCGGTCACGGTGGATACGTCGCTCCGGGAGAGGTGAAGCTGATATTCGGCGCGTAGGTTCTTGTATAGGCGATCGAGGGCGCGACAGCTTGATGTCTCACCCTGTCGACGAAGGAGGGTCTGTAGGGCCGTGACGTATGCCCGGATTCCCTCTCTCGGTTGTTGTCTGCGGGCGCGGATCTGCTCGGCTAAGCTATCCTCTTCGTCCGGGGGGAGGAAGCTGAGTTTGAGTTCCCGCACCACGTCCTCCCATGATTGCCAGCCCGCCTTGTTGTTCCGTACCCATTCCAGGGGTTCTCCTCGGAAGAGTTCGGGGAGGCCGCCGATTAGCTGCTTGCTGGTCAGTCCGTAGGCTTCGCGGAGTTCCTCTACCCTGTCGAGGAATTCGTACAGGTTTGCTCCGGTGAAGTAGCAGTTCCACTTCCGTATCTTCTCGATAGGTTTTTCGCCGGGTGGGGTTGTTTCCTCCCTGGCCGCGGGTGGTTGGGTCGGCTTCTCCTCCTCCATGACGGCTCGCTGTCTCCACCCCGCGATACGTTCGTCATCTGGGTGTGCTTGGACGAACTCCCGGAGCTGTGTTCGGAGGTCGTTGATAGTGCCCGCGGCTTCCCCTCCGGTCTCGGTCAGTATGTCCGCCAGTGCCGTCTTCCTCAGGGTGTGTATCCACGCCATTGCTTATTCTACTTAGCCTAATTCTACAATATCACACCGGACCGGTTACCGTGAAACCACCTACGATGATCCTGGCAGGATCGCCATGTAACGCGAGTTCCGGGACACGCCGGGTAGGTGGCGCCGGTGGGTCGCGGTACCGCGTTCGGGCCTCCTCCCGAAGCAGCGGCCACGCGGAGGAGCGGGATCGGGCGGGTACAAACGACTATGAGCTGGTAACGGTAAATAAATCCTTTTATTAATCACAACTCCTCGGTCCGGACTCTGGAGATTGCCGGGTGGACGGCGGTTGGTCCTGCGGTTCCGACGGTCTGGAAGTAATCCGGTCCGGCGTGAGTATGCGCGCTTATAAGTTATGACAATGTCTGCTTAAGACTAAGATAAAGTATGAATTAAGACTACGATAAAGTAGGATATGACTAAGACAAGAGCGATTCGGCTCGGTACGTAAGCGCACGCGGGCGCTGCAGCAATCTGATTTTCGCGGCGCGGCGCACCGGGGTATCGACCCCGCGGTTTCGATTGTTTCGGCGAACCCTACGGGTGACAACCGAGGGTCTCTTCCCTGCGGTTGGGCGTTCTCCTTTTTCGCATGAACTAGATTGTTCCAGCTTCGAGAGAACTCGATGGGAGAGTACCGGGGCTCTCCTTATATGCTCGGCTACGAGCGCGTTCGGCTGCGAGAGCGGTTAGCGGCGCGGCGCCGCGTCGCGGCCACCGTCGGAGGTTGTCCGCGCGAGGCCGGTGGATGGCGGGTTGCCGGGGTCGCGGCGTTGTCGAGTGACTTTCGTCACACCACAAATCTCTTGAACATTCTCTGCAGCCTCTTCGCTTGTATTCTCTGTATGTTCATCATCTCTACTGTTATGTCCTGCAGCCTCTCTTGTCTCGTCTTCCTCTGATGACTCAATCAGAGATGTCATCATTAATTATCTGTGGTATATTTCGATTGACTTCCGAGACTTCTGCAACATCAGACTCAAAATTTTCTGAATTTACACTCCCACGTTCTTCATAGATTCTTGATCCACTGTTTTTGGATATCACTATCATATCTGCTTCAGAATTTATAAATTCTGGGCATTGCTGATCACTCAATTTACGCTGCTTACGATGCCGTTGAACTCTGAGACGTGTGAATTCACGAGTTTTCAAATTTCGCATATCACCCGACATCGCAGAGTCTGACACTGCGAGAAGCTGAACTGCAATAATTTGAGAGGCAAATGTTTTAGGAGGAATGCCCAACTTAGGCGTGCGCTCGGCCATCCCCATTTGCCAACCCGTATGGCAAATGTTAGGAATGCCCAACTTATTCGTGCGCTCGGTCATCCCCATTTGCGCCCCGTATGGCAACTATTAGGATGCCCAACGTAGGCGTGCATCATTCTTTCCGGATTACGGCCTAATGAGGTAATAATTAGGCTTGCCGCAATTTAGGCGTACCCCATCATTTCTGCATTAGGCCCACATTCGCGTTTAGGCATGCCTAACTGAAATTCTAGTCGGCTATTTGTTACTGAAGTTTGTTACAACGTGCACGGTACTGGTTAAGAGTGGTTTTTCATTTTAGTAAATTTTACTTATTTCGATTTCTAAATATTTATTTCTTAAGTAACCCTTTACGAGTGAGAGTGCTTTCAACAACATTATTCTAAAATATTTGTAGAATACGTTTTTAATGTGGTTCAGGTAGATATGCATGTAGCAACCTTTCTAGAAAAGGTACAAAAAAAGTTTATTTGATCTTAATTCTTCTTAAGATTAATAGAAATTGTTTTAAAAAATTTTTATAAATAATGTATATGTATCGGAATAATTAAGAAACTGCAAGACGTATAATCATCATTATCCGGGAGCCGATCACGCTAAAAAAATCAGACCTTGAAACGAGAACATAAAACTTAAATGTAAAGTTTCATTGAAATTCATTTAGCCGTTTAGACGCAATCGTGTTAATAGCATAAGAACAAAAAAATTCTTTTTTTTAATAGTCACAATATGATCAGGGGGTCTTAAAACGTGTATTTTCGCTAAAAAAATTTTCGAAATTTTGTTTTCATTATGGTACTTTCCTTATACCTTACATAAATGCTGGGGCAGTCGAGGCTTGGAATCGTATGTCGATTATCGCGAGGTCGTATTTCAGCTGTTTCTCTTTTAGAAGAGCAAGAAGGAAAGGCTCACACTAGCGTTCTTTATCGTTTTCCCGAAATTGTGCGAAGTGCCGAGCTGACGTACACGTGGCTCGTGCGTTAGTATATGCCTGCTATCCCCATCACTCCGTTAGACGTAAGGAAGTTCGTCGTCACTATTGTCGATTTCGATGCACTCAATTATGCCCGATCTGGCCACACTGTTCGTGAGCCTTCGGCGTTTACGAAAAATCTTGTCATAGCGACAGGGGTGTGTGGGATTCCCCGCTCCCATTATAACGGGCGCGGGACCTACCCACTAAAAACCCCACGGTGACCCTTCCGCACGATTGGGAGGATACCGGGAATCGCTCGAAGCATACTTCCGGTATCCTCCCCATGCCTGCGCTATGCGCCCACCCACGGGGGGACAAACGGTCCCCCCGGCAATCGCCCTGCCGCCATCCGTCCCGGGGCCGCGTCTAGTGGCGGCTGCGAGCCCCAACTCGCAACCGCCCGCGACCCCGTTTCTACCCTTCGGCGGCCGACAGCTAATGGCCGCACCAGGCCACCGAGGGTCGGAAGGCGAAGAGGGCGGCGAGGAAGGCCTCGCAGCCGCGACCTGCTACCTCGCCGCCCGCGGCCAAGGGAAAGGCCGGGAAGATGCGACCAGGGCGCCCCCCTAAAACGGCAGCAGTGACGCTGACCGTTCCTCAGGGGGGCGACCTGACACTCGCGGGGGCGATGCAGCTCGCCAGGGATATATATCCCTGGAGGTGCTTGGCATCGCATCCGTGAGGGCGAAGAGGGCCGTGACCGGGGGTCTCCTGCTGGAGATCCCTGGTCCAGAGGGCGGCGAGAAGGCGGGCCGACTCGCCCAGAGGCTCCAGGAGCAGCTGGGCGAGCGGGGTGTCCGAGTCGTCCGGCCCACGAAGCGCACAGAGATGCGTATATGTGGGTTGGA
>NW_025106844.1:0-19744 GCF_013123115.1 Colletes gigas
TTTCTTCGCTTATTTTTGAATTTTTATTTATTTTTAATTTTAATTTTTAATATCATGGAAAAAGATGGCTATTACAAATAAATAAAATACTATTATGGTTACAAATGTTTATTTTCACACATACTTACAAACATATTCTCATATATATTTACATCTCACGTATAAATAAATACAAAAATTAGATATTTATTTCATACGGGTTTCGCAATGCATTGTATGATTTTTATCATAAAAACAGGAAAAACATAATGGTTTCATACACCAAGCGCATGTTATAAATGCTTGTTCTGTACAGCATTTTTGGACCACGGGTAGCAGTAGATGTTCGAAAACAAGAAGAGGAATTAGGCAATGTACATGCCACTTGCACAAACTCAGGGAAATTGCAATCTGATACCTATCAATTATTTTTGGAAAATATATTAAAACCTTACGTAAAAGCAAATAAATTCTTATTAGTCATCGATTCGTGGGGTGGACAAACAAATCCAGCATTATATGACAGGATCTTTTATGATCCGGAAGATAAAAATATGGGTACCTGCACGTTAAAAGTGATACCACCAAAATGTACACCCATTGCCAACCGTGTGACGTGTATTTTTTAGACAGGTTAAGAACTTTCTTTCAAGACTCCAAAACGCCCCTAACATTAATCCGCGAAAACAGAGAATTAACCAATAGACAGGATATAATAAAATTACATTCCATAATCCATTATCAATTATCTGCTCCAATTTTTACCGACATGATTAAATATGCATGGTATGCGTCTAAATTCACCCCTCCGAATCATAAAAAAGAAATCTTTTGTAACGTGAATCAAGTATGTTTTCCACACGACCTAAGAAATAAAAAATGCTGTACAGAACAAGCATTTATAACATGCGCTTGGTGTATGAAACCATTATGTTTTTCCTGTTTTTATGATAAAAATCATACAATGCATTGCGAAACCCGTATGAAATAAATATCTAATTTTTGTATTTATTTATACGTGAGATGTAAATATATATGAGAATATGTTTGTAAGTATGTGTGAAAATAAACATTTGTAACCATAATAGTATTTTATTTATTTGTAATAGCCATCTTTTTCCATGATATTAAAAATTAAAATTAAAAATAAATAAAAATTCAAAATAAGCGAAGAAAAGAAAAAAAACAAAATGTTCTAGTTCCGGAGACACGAACCCCAGTCTTCCAACCCGAATTCCTCGACGCTAACTCCACGGCTACAACGACTGTTGAAAATACGCTACAACTACACGGTACATATGCATTTATCCCGTCACAAAAACTCAAATTTTTGTTTAAATTATTGATGTTACGGCAAAAAATGTATTGGACTTTTGTGTTCCCCTCTTCGAGACCTACAATTTAAAAAAAAAGAAACGTCGATCCGACAACTTCGAAATTTTAAACTTTAATGCCATTTTTTAACAAAATGGCTGGCCATAAACGTCTAGTATTTTACAGAATGCGTTTGGACATCAGCCCCAACAACTCTGCCAAATTTGGTTGAAATCCCAGGTTGACAGGGTATGACCTCCCCTTGTTAGATGGAAAGCCTCATTTCATTTTCGTACATCCCGAAGGAAAACACAAAGACTGTGAAGTTTGCTCAAACAGAAAAATACCTGGAGGAAGAAGAGAAACCACCTATTTTTGTGAAACGTGCGAAAGAAAACCAAGGTTGCATCCTGGAAGTTGTTTCAAAAGATATCATACGCTTGAAAATTTCAAAATACGACAATAGCGTAAATAAAATTGGTATTTAAGTCAATTTGTTTCTTCTTTTATTTATTTTAATTGCCATATTTTTTGGTTAAAATAAATTTCAAATAAAACAGTTAAAAGCATTGGAAGCTGCTGGTAACGAAACTGAAATAAAATTCGGAGTGCAATGGGTTAAGATTTATTTTGTTCGGAACGCCTGAGGGAGGGGGAATCTTCCGTCACGTAGCGCTATCGCCGTGTCTCTCGTCCGTCTCTGTCTAACATATAATTGTCGTACCTTCTCTACGCTTCGACGTTAAACCGCTTCTTCGAAATTGAACGTTACCTTATCGTTCGCGTGACTTGCAGAAAAACCCGAGAAACGTGGTTTTTTCTACTACCTAATGTTTCCTAGAATTTTCTGGTCGGTCGCGTAAACCGAAAACAAAACGATTAACGAATTTTATCAGGTTTAAATAAAAATTGAGTTAATTCGATATTTAAATATACCGCTCACTTGCACGGTCCGTGCAATAATAATAGGTAGCGTACTTCGCGGTCACGTCGCGTCGCGATGAAGCCCATAGAGAAGGTAGAAGAACCAGAAATAATTTTGTACGTGATAAATTCAATATACAGTACTTACTCAGCGACGAGTCAGGGCCATTCTGCCCTCCAGCAGCCGGAGGGACGTGACTACGACGTCGTATATTGCGGCGTGATTCGTTCCGTTAGCTTGGCGTCCGGGTCGTCGCCATCGTTGCTGGTGTGATGTGGGGTGGGCCCTGTCCCGAGGGCGGTTTACCCCAGCGTCGCGAACCGGCCCCCTGTAACGCCTCCGTCTCATATAATCGCGCCGCTCGTGGTGCGCGGGTGGACTTCTTTCGCCTCTGACTTCCGGCCGTGGGTGGACGGCGGTGGGTGGCGTCGCGACGATGGCGGGTGTCGTGGCGGCAGCGGGCAATGTTGTTGCCGTCGCTCGTCCCGGGGTGGTGGGGGTAGGCCGAAATACTAACTCGATCAGCCGACCATCCTCGCCCACTTCAATTTGAAGTGGCCTCCAGGGGCCTTGCACCTGAAGCGACGCGTCGTCCATGGTACGTAGCACGGGATCCTCAGCTGGTCCTGCCCCAAATCTATCACGAAGGTGGGTTGCTGGATGGACGGCGGCCTGCGGGCGACTCTCGTGGTTGCGGGTGAGGCTACTGCCGGCACCTGCGGGGGTTCTGCTGCCCTTAAGGGGGTAGGCACGGGTAATGCAGCGCGCTGTAAACCGACACAATTTGGCCCGAAATAGGGGGTTTCGAAATAAGAGATTTTGCCCTTATATGAGCAGCTTTTGGGTCGAATGAGGTCTCATTCGAAAGAGGAAGGTCCAATGCAGTGCGCTCTGGTCAGAATCGAACGAGATTGTGTTCATATTTATTAATATCAACGTCGAAAGTCGAGAAAAAAATGAATGAAATACAGCCACAGAATCGAGGTCTTTTTAGGTTACTAAAAGAGTTGTACGATTCCAATACTGACCAGAGCGCGCTGCATTGGACCTTCCTCTTTCGAATGAGACGTCATCCGACCCAAAAGCTGCTCATATAAGGACAAAATCTCTTATTTCGGAATTGCATTCCCACAAGCGAGTTCCGCCATTACATGGGTAATAGCAGAGCAAGTCACGTGACAAATTTAGTTCAGGCAGTCGCTACGAGATGGCGCCTAATCAAGAGGGCTGTGAAGGTGAAACCATACCAAAGTGAAGCGTTAGCTTCGATACATAGGCCCGTCGCCCCCCACCCCGAGAAAGCCAGATGCTGACAACCTAACCCATACTTCGATTCTGCGGCTGTATTTCGTTCATTTTTTCCTCGACTTTCGACGTTTATATTAATAAATGTGAACAGAATCTCGTCCGATTTTGACCAGAGCGCACTGCATTGGACCTTCCTCTTTCGAATGAGACTTCATCCGACCGAAAAGCTGCTCATATAAGGACAAAATTTCTTGTTTCGAAAACCCATATTTCGGGCCGAATTGTGTCGGTATACCGCGCGCTGCATTGCTCGTGCCTGCCTACCTCCTTCGGTGTCTTTCAATCGTCGATTCATTTTTGCTCATTTATTATTAACAATAAATCCAACATAGAGTCTCCCACGAAGCGGGATCTATGCAGGTGATTCAGTATTGGAATCGTACAACTCTTTTAGTAACCTAAAACAGACCTCGATTCTGCGGCTGTATTTCGTTCATTTTTTCCTCGACTTTCGACGTTTATATTAATAAATGTGAACAGAATCTCGTTCGATTTTGACCAGAGCGCACTGCATTGGACCTTCCTCTTTCGAATGAGACTTCATCCGACCGAAAAGCTGCTCATATAAGGACAAAATTTCTTGTTTCGAAAACCCATATTTCGGGCCGAATTGTGTCGGTATACCGCGCGCTGCATTGCTCGTGCCTACCTCCTTCGGTGTCTTTCAATCGTCGATTCATTTTTGCTCATTTATTATTAACAATAAATCCAACATAGAGTCTCCCACGAAGCGGGATCTATGCAGGTGATTCAGTATTGGAATCGTACAACTCTTTTAGTACCCTAACCCATACCTCGATTCTGCGGCTGTATTTCGTTCATTTTTTCCTCGACTTTCGACGTTTATATTAATAAATGTGAACAGAATCTCGTTCGATTTTGACCAGAGCGCACTGCATTGGACCTTCCTCTTTCGAATGAGACCTCATCCGACCCAAAAGCTGCTCATATAAGGGCAAAATCTCTTATTTCGACATAATTGAGTACATCGAAATCGACAGTAATGACGGCGAACTTCCTTAGCGTCTAACGTAGTGAAATAAAGAACGCTAGTGTGAGCCTTTCCTTCTTGCTCTTGTAAAAGAGAAACAACTGAAACACGACCTCGCGATAAGCGGCATACGATTCCAAGCCTCGACTGCCCCAGCATTTTTACTTTCCGACCTATGTAAGGTATAAGGAAATTTATGAAGTATCATAATGTAAAAAAAATGTCGAAATTTTTTTTAGCGGAAATACACGTTTTAGGACCCCCTGATCATATTGTGACTATTAAAAAAAAAGACTTTTTTTTTGTTCCTATTACATATAAACGGCTGAATGAATTTCAATGAAACTTTACATTTCAGTTTTATGTTCTCGTTTCAAGGTCTGATTAGATTTTGAGCGTGATCAGCCCCCGGATAATGATGATTATACGACTTTTAGTTTTATAATTATTTCGATACATATACATTATTTGTAACAAATTTTGGGATTATTTAGACAAGGGGGAGGTCTCACCGATTTTGATGATTTTTGAATATGTTGTAAAAATCAACATTTTGAACAACTTTTTCCTATACATATAACCACCGCTTGGCCTTATTTTTCGAGATTTTTCTTCAAAAAGATTGCTGCTACTGCAATGAATTTTGTCTATATGTACATGTCCGTGACTCTGTATGCGTCAGTCCACGATCGCCGATTTTTTCTCTTGTTTGTGACAAGAAATAATGCACAATGTGTGAAGCTAAATCTAGTTCTGTATTGCTGTCAATGGTTCGAATATTCCGAAGTATGGAACTCGCCAAATACATTATGTAGGCTATTTAGCTGAATTCTTCTTCCATCGACAATATGATTTTAATGATCGAATAATGAAATGTTTCCCACTTCTGATAATATCAATAGAGAAAATTGAAATAGAAAATGAATACGTGGCCGACCGCCTTACGGCGGCCGGTATAAGAAAATCTAACCCAGACCTAATCCATTATATTAGTTACTAGGTAGAATAATTAGGTTTATAAGGGTTAGATGTTTTTATGCCGGCTGCCGTTAGGCACACCCATTGTCGGCCGCCTCGATGCATCTATAGAAACAATGAACAATCGGCGATTGAACGCTTACACACACGCTGCCACAGCATGTACTTACGTATAGATAGAATTCATTGTATGTAGTAGCAGCGATCTTTTTGAAGAGAAATCTCTGAAACTAAGGCTGAGCGGCGGTTATATGTATAGGAAAAAGTTGTTCAAAATGTTGATTTCTATAACATATTCAAAAATCACCGAAATCGGTGTTACCGTCCGTAATCTAAATAATTACCCACATTTAATATTTAATAATCGTCAAGCACAAATTACTACAGAAAGTTATCGATTCCATATGGATCTCGGAATCGATCAAGTTTTGAATCGGCCAATAGTTTTGCGAGTTTGGAGTCTGACAATACTTTCCAGGTTTTCAAATGTTTCCAATCCGGCTAGAGCGCGCACGCGTTACCTCTCTACTTGAGCGAATATTCAAAGTATGTATTGCAGCCTTTCGCTACATTATTGTCTACAATTTCATACCCTACATTATTCACGAAAATAAATGTTACTTTATTTTGTACAGTAAAATTTTCAAATGAATGCATAGTAATCAAGTTTTTTTGGAAACATTATTGTGGAAGATTTTAGAGTGGGGTTGCATGTTGATTAAAATAAAATATTGCCGCGAAAGTCTTCTTCATTTATATACACGCTTCGTGGGAGAGTATGTGTTGGATTTACTGTAAATAATAAATGAGCAAAAATGAATCGACGATTGAAAGACACCGAAGGAGGTAGGCACGAGCAATGCAGCGTGCGGTATACCGACACAATTCGGCCCGAAATATGGGTTCTCGAAACAAGAAATTTTGTCCTTATATGAGCAGCTTTTCGGTCGAATGAGGTCTCATTCGAAAGAGGAAGGTCCAATGCAGTGCGCTCTGGTCAAAATCGAACGAGATTGTGTTCACATTTATTAATATAAACGTCGAAAGTCGAGGAAAAAATGATCGAAATACAGCCGCAGAATCGAGGTATGGGTTAGGCTACTAAAAGAGTTGTACGATTCCAATACTGAATCACCTGCATAGATCCCGCTTCGTGGGAGACTCTATATTGGATTTATTGTTAATAATAAATGAGCAAAAATGAATCGATGATTGAAAGACACCGAAGGAGGTAGGCACGAGCAATGCAGCGCGCGGTATACCGACACAATTTGGCCCGAAATAGGGGGTTTCGAAATAAGAGATTTTGCCCTTATATGAGCAGCTTTTGGGTCGAATGAGGTCTCATTCGAAAGAGGAAGGTCCAATGCAGTGCGCTCTGGTCAAAATCGAACGAGATTCTGTTCACATTTATTAATATAAACGTCGAAAGTCGAGGAAAAAAGTCGTGGACTGACGCATACAGAGTCACGGACATGTACATATAGACAAAATTCATTGCAGTAGCAGCAATCTTTTTGAAGAAAAATCTCGAAAAATAAGGCCAGCGGTGGTTATATGTATAGGAAAAAGTTGTTCAAAATGTTGATTTTTACAACATATTCAAAAATCATCAAAATCGGTGAGACCTCCCCCTTTTCTAAATAATTGCCAAAATTTGTTACAAATAATGTATATGTATCGAAATAATTATAAAACTAAAAGTCGTATAATCATCATTATCCGGGGGCTGATCACGCTCAAAATCTAATCAGACCTTGAAACGAGAACATAAAACTGAAATGTAAAGTTTCATTGAAATTCATTCAGCCGTTTATATGTAATAGGAACAAAAAAAAAGTCTTTTTTTTTAATAGTCACAATATGATCAGGGGGTCCTAAAACGTGTATTTCCGCTAAAAAAAAATTTCGACATTTTTTTTACATTATGATACTTCATAAATTTCCTTATACCTTACATAGGTCGGAAAGTAAAAATGCTGGGGCAGTCGAGGCTTGGAATCGTATGCCGCTTATCGCGAGGTCGTATTTCAGTTGTTTCTCTTTTACAAGAGCAAGAAGGAAAGGCTCACACTAGCGTTCTTTATTTCACTACGTTAGACGCTAAGGAAGTTCGCCGTCATTACTGTCGATTTCGATGTACTCAATTATGTCGAAATAAGAGATTTTGCCCTTATATGAGCAGCTTTTGGGTCGGATGAGGTCTCATTCGAAAGAGGAAGGTCCAATGCAGTGCGCTCTGGTCAAAATCGAACGAGATTCTGTTCACATTTATTAATATAAACGTCGAAAGTCGAGGAAAAAATGAACGAAATACAGCCGTAGAATCGAGGGCTGGGTTAGTAGTATATGTATACCTGCTATCCCCACCACTCTGTTAGACGCTAAGGAAGTTCGCCGTTACTATTGTCGATTGGTCACACTGTTCGGAATGGTATATGGCAATAGCAAGCAGCTGCCTCTGATTTCTTTAGGCGGCAGCGTATCTGATGGTATTACCATTTCTGTGCAGAGAATATCTGCTGTAATACCGACCTGCCGAATCGGCGAGGTCACGTGCCGTGCCTACCCCCTTAATAGGCTGGGTTGTGGATCCTCGCCCAGCTGCAGCGGCCGGTTAAACTGCTGGCCCGTGGTAAATCCACCGCGGTGACCAGGCTTTCATTGCCGCTGGTCGACATTTTTTTCTCACTTCACTTGAACTGTTTACTCGCACGCGTTTGGAATGTTTCACGCGTTCCGCTAGAACGTGGAACTGGACGAATTCGTCCTGCGGGTCTTGCTTTTACGCGAGGACCTCGCGAATCGCTCCCTTCCATACTAATTAACGGGATGGTAGGGTATAGATTCCCCTCTCACCGTTTTGTTCGAATGACACAGGTTACGTGAAAATCAACACTGTTTTGATTTCAAACGACGGTTCTCACTGTCCTTTTCTGTGTACAGCGGAATTCGGGACTTTGTCTATCCCGTGTGTTTCTTCGCCGGCCGTTGTCGATGTTTACTCATCGATGAGCAGTTTACACAGCCGTGTAATTGGGCGTGTGTAAGTAGACGTGGCTGTGCGTCTCGGCCCGGTAATACTTCCTCGATTCGTCCCATTTCCCATTGATTCGGATGGAGAAGAGGGTTTTGTATTATAGGATTTTTTTTCTTTAAGCGGCGGTGGTTTGATAAATCGGTATTTTATTTGCACGCGTTACACTCGTGTAAGGATGGTCGAAAACGGGATAGGGCAGAAAGCGTATACAAAAATGCGAAGAGCTACTGAGGACGGTTATCTTTTATTTCAACTGCCCCTTGCCGCGGGCCTAGCTCGACTGACTCCTCTTTCCTCAATTTGGAAAAACGGGACCCACCGCTAGGGTGGGCCATGTGCAATCCGACTGAGCGCTTTCCCTAACCTTGGCGACTACGGGTCTCGCTCAGGCTAAGTGCCATAAACCAACGGTCAGGGAGGTCCTTGGTGCCGTACGCACTCTTGTGGCTTACACTCGTTACACTCTTTTCGCTCTTTCTCTTAGTATGCTCTACAATATCTGAACTAATTCCCGCGGGTCACTCGTATTTATTTTGCTCCATACATGTACACCTACGTATGCGGTTGCCGAACTTTTCGGTCTTTCTCTCTTTCTCACTATTGTCTCTCACTTTTGGGTTATTCACCCATCAGCTGCTCGGTCGTTCGCTCACCGCGTGTTGATGGTTTTTTCGCTCGTGCCGGACAGCGAACGATTCGCTGTTCGGTTGAAATTCATACGCGATTTAATAATTTCATTTCTCGTGGTTATTACCGGCACGGTTCCCTACAGTATTAAAACCAAATCATTCGGTTTTAACTGCATTTGGGTAGTGCGCCACTTATACCAGTTCTGGAGGTGCGTGAGATAATCTCGCGACCAATGTTTCCAGAGCTGCTCGTGGAATTTCTGGATTGCTCTCCATCGCATAAGCCGCGAAAGGTTTTCTGTTTTCACGGACTCGACCGGAAGCGCATTCATCGGTCCTCCGATCAGGAACTGACCCGGTGTGAGGGGTGCATAATCCTCGGGACAGTCACTCAAAGCGGCGATCGGACGCTAATTCAAATTCGCCTCGATCTTGCAGAGTAGCAACCTTTGCACTCCTAATTTTATTTCAGTTTCGTTACCAGCAGCTTCCAATGCTTTTAAGTGTTTTATTTGAAATTTATTTTAACCAAAAAATAAGGCGATTAAAATAAATAAAGGAAGAAACAAATTGACTTAAATACCAATTTTATTTACGCTATTGTCGTATTTTGAAATTTTCAAGCGTATGATATCTTTTGAAACAACTTCCAGGATGCAACCTTGGTTTTCTTTCGCACGTTTCACAAAAATAGGTGGTTTCTCTTCTTCCTCCAGGTATTTTTCGGTTTGAGCAAACTTCACAGTCTTTGTGTTTTCCTTCGGGATGTACGAAAATGAAACGAGGCTTTCCATTTAAGCAATCGTGTTTATCATGTGTTCCAAGCCTCCCCAATTTCATATTTGGAGCACAACAATCACGAGTAAGCATCGACAAAATCTTTTCGCGAAATTTTTTGTGGGCTATAAGTTTTGTTCTTTCTTTATATAAAATATACGCATTTACTATGGAGATTTCTAATCCCCAAAAGAAATATTTCCTCCACCACTTGAGTGCTCGACGTAAAAAACAATAAGATGTCGCGTATTGGTTCGCCACATCGACACCGCCCATATTTTTATTATAATCTGTGATCACTTCCGGTTCATTTATTTCTTTTCGATTACCTGAATGTCTAGCCCTTCTAGCGACACTGCGAGATGTAGATCTCAATTTTGTACTAAGCATAGTGATTATTCTTTTATCTCTCCATGCTAGTACTAAAGTTTCGTTCTTCCTAAATGCCAATTTTCCTCCAATTACTAACTTTGGTTTTTTGATTTGGTGCGGTAATCCCTTTCTATTAGGCATTATTGTTCCAGTATGGTAACATTTCTTTTTGTGCAACTCTGTTGCCAATGCAGGGCTTGTATAGAACCTGTCCGTGAAAATGTGATATCCCTGGGCCTCAGGTATATTTTCCAATCAATTTTGGAAGAATTGTAATACAATTCTGCTTGTGAATTGAAGCTCTGGGTGTATTAGCTCGTCAGTTGTAATTTTTCCATAGTATGGTATGAACGAATAAATATAACTGCTGGCAGAATCCGAAAGAACATAAACACGTAAGCCCCATTTCGTAGGCTTTTTCGGACTATAAGTAATAAAGGAAATTTTCCCCTTGAAATCTACTGTTGATTCATGAATACAAATGTTTTGACCAGGAACAAAATATTCCATAAATTTTGAATTTAGGTAACTCAAATAGTTACTTATTTTCCTTCTTCTTGTCTTTATGCTTCGATCGGATGTTGATATTGTTTCCAGATGAAGAGACCAAAAAATTTGGAAAAACCTTTTTGTTTTGAACATTTTAGCAAAAAATGGAATTCTTGTATTGAACGCTCGAGACCAATATGACTGCATATCTGGTAATGTTACAAGTTCCATGTTCATTATCACTCCCAGAAACTTGTTCATTTCAGTTTCAGTGATATCTTTCCAATCATTCCAAAATGAAAATGGCCTATCACTCTTTCCGAAATTATTTTTCCTGCGTGTGCATTTGTCTCGTCAACAATTTTTCTAATCAATTCTTCAGTAAAGAAGAGCTTAAAATATTCAATAGGCGTAGTACATGACGACGGGATTCTTGGTCCAACATTTCTTTGTCCGATAGAAAAATTGTAATCACAAATGTAACTATCATTATGTGTTACATCATTCCAGATTAGTGGGTCTGGTATTACGTTTCCAGTTTGATTATTGCTGGAATTGCTATCCTCACTACTGCTAGAAGGTTTCCTTACTCGTTTACGCCTACGATGGAAATATGTTTCCGAGCCTGTATCAGAATCTTGACTTATATTGACTTCTGCGATACCACTAGCAAGATCTTTTGTATTATCCTCTTCCTCGACTATATTGGACTCAAGATCTACTTCTTGCATATAGTCATCAATATCATTACTGTCAAAGTCCTTATTTATTTCGCGCCTTTCACTCATTGTAAATATTTAGAGGGTGACGGTTATACAGTTTTCAAACTCTGAACAGGTTGATGTAAGTTAGCTAAGTTTTCTCCTGGTTAATAATAATAGTAATAATAAACCAGGCCGGTAAGAGCGTCCATAACGTGTGCGCGACATCTATTATTTGGACATGAAAAAATGTCGAGTGGAACTCGACAAAGGAGCTCCTGAGATAAAAACTGATGTCGAGTCACACTCGACATAGTAGTGTAAAGGGTTAAGACGTCCTTGTCATCGAGAAAAGGGTTTAGGCTTTTTAGAGGTGAGGTCGCAGGGATTCCCTCGTGCTTCTTCAAGCACCGGTACTCTTCCGCAAAATGCATACGCTGTAAATAGCGTACAATTGTTTCCGTTGCACGCTGGATTTCCGATGCTTCGACAACTTTTGCATCGAACGACCTTCGTTCTCCGGCCGACGGCCTCCGGAACCGGAGGCAGTAGGCGGTCACACGTAACAGCTTACTCCATTTGGAAAGTCGGAAAGCTAGGTTCCATTCCTTTTCCGGAATGGCCACAAGGGTATGCGATACGCGTGTTATAGCTATGGGGATTCTAACCCATGGGGCAATGAGGGGAGCGTGCGGCGAGGGGAAGTGAGGGCGCGCGGGGGAGTGCGGCGCGGAGAACTTTAGGCGCGGGGCCTGTGGGGAGTGGAAGAGTGGTTGCGCGCACACGAGCCGCGGAGTGGGGGATGTCAGGGGATTAGTCCAGGCCGAGCCGCCGCGGAGACCTCTCCAGACCTGGCCCGCCGTCGGAAATTTTTTAAGAGGGGGGGAATGATCCCCGAAAACTTTTCATACCGAACCGAGGGAGGGGATGACCCCCGAAAATTTTTTTCAACACCCACAGGCATTTTTTTATTGTCTTTTCGGCGTTCTCGGTACGTTTGATGAGATCTAAAAAAAAAGAATTACATAATGTTCTCCTAAGAAAATATTTACAGCTAGCGAAAAAAAAACAACACATCATTCGGCTCGTAAATCTATTCTTTCTATTTATTATTCTAGTACTCGTATAAATTCAGATTTTTATAGTTCACTGTGGTTAGGTTTGGTCAAACTCTTGCAAAACGCGTTATAGAAAATGGTTAATATCATTACGAAACACAAGAAATAAAAAGTTTCATACTGTATACTAAATGCGAAAATTTACTCGAAAAATTGCAGCTCCTCTTTCATCCAGAGTCGAGTCGAGTCTCGCGCAACGATGCGTTTTCGCGCTTTGTCAGCGAGTACGTTATCTGCTGCGTGCCTTTCGCCGAAGTCGTTGCTACGCGAATATGCAATATCGTGTTCGCGACACGCTGCGTCCAACGGATTAAAATATAAAATATAAAATATAAATTAAATCGACGGTCCAGCCTTAGATTTATGCGAGGAGAGAATGTGGAAGACGGGTAAATAAAATTGGAGAAATAATATATGTTTTAAATGAGAATATATTGTTACAATAGAAGAATATATTGTTTTTGTTTTGAAAAGTCGAATCTTAGAATTATGCGAGGAGAGAAGGTGGAAGACGGGTAAATAAAATTGGAGAAATAATATATGTTTTAAATGATACTATATTGTTACATTTTTTTTATGCGTGCATCACCTACAATATCATTGATGGCGCATCCTAACAGTTCACAATCTACAAGATAATCCTTGCAGTAATATTCACTGTCGCGTATGATTTTAGCAGTACAACGTGTATCTAATGTTTCGGAGACAGCATCGCTTTTTTGTTGCAGCACGTTAACAAAAGTTTTAAATTTTGTCCTCACTTCTTCTGCAGTTTGATAGAGCCGCGGATACACATAGCTTACACACGGCTCAAGATTAAATAAAAATGTTACTGTATTCGGTTTGAAATACAGCGACTTAGTATCCATTGTCATCTTTACAGTCGGTGAATCATACATGTGACAGAATTCCACCGTTAATTCATGAATCCGCATCAATGATGACCCGGGCAATTGTGCACGTTCCTCGATGGTTGTACAGCTGTCGAATAGTGTGTTCCATGTATGCCATGGTATTATGAGATGATTCCCACGATTATCGCCGAGAAGAATTTCTACATCGGCTATAGGACCTACTCTGATTCCAATTTCCAAATATTTGCTGCCCGAGGATGTTAATGCGTATCTTCTGACCATGACACGCGATGGTTGGCGCGGCCTAAAAGCATAATCATGAAAATTACCTTTTTTCATGAAAAAACATAAATAAATAAATAAAAAATTATGAAAGGTTACCTGTTAAATGTATTCTCCTTGCATGGAGATACACCATCATCTTGCACGATTGGAACGTAATAACGCATGGCACTGGTACTACACATTTTCTTTCAGAGCACTATTTGTTCCGTCGAAAATTCAGCGAAGCTACTGAGCGATTGATGGAATAGCGTCCGGGGAGACGGCTTAAATAGAGGTGCAATCCCCACCACATTTTATTCTAAAGCTACCATTTTTTTTTCCATAATGCTTTTGTTCAATCTTAACATCGCAGCATATCGCGCGATTGCATGTAACTTGGGCCTCCAAGGATAAAAGTCTCGACACGTGTTGAATGTAATATAATATCTGTGGAAGCGCTGAATCTTAGAATTATGTGGAATCAGTAGAAACTGTGTTGAACGATCTTGCGCACTAATTCGTCATACGAGTGAATCATGGAAAGAATTATGCGATATCAGCAGAAACTGCATAGAACCATGTTGGCATGCAATGCATTTGAGGGAGGGGGAGAGACACCGAAAGAGTTAGGCAGAGATACCAAATCGCTGTGCTGGTATAAAAGCACGCTTTAAACTGCACAAGGCCTCAAATAGTTACAACGTGTTGCATTGAAAAAAAAGGATATTACATTTACATTTACATTTACATTTACATTCCATTTACATTCCATTTACAATCATGGGAACAATTCGCACAAGTAGAACGCCAATTGTTGGATCAATCCGAACGATTGATTTCGCAGGAAGAGTACCTCGCGTGGGAAGAACGGTGCAACGAGTGTATCGAATCTTTGGAAGAACACAGCCGCGTGAAACGCCCGCGATTATCGATCGGTGTTCGACAATCGTTGGTTGCTCGAATCGCGCGACTCGAAGGATTGAAACATTTGGTGCGCAGACGTTTCGCGCGTGAAGGTGCCGGACATTCGAGTACGGGACTTTTGTGGCGTGAAATACACACTGCGTTCGATACTCGCGTATTAACAGGTGTCATCCTAAATTCGAATTATATCGAACCGCGCAACTTCCTCCAGGATGCAGAGACCATTGTGCTGGAGCATGTTCGGGACACTTTGAGGAAACATCGAAACCTCAAAGTGAACACGGTGTTCAACGGCGAATTTGTGGCAGGTGACAAGCATGCTTGTAAAAGCATCAACACCCGAAACTGTGAACTCTTCCACACATCCGATCTGCAGGAGTGGTACCAGCGATGCGTCGTCGAATCCACCCTGGCATCGCTGGAAGAGTTCCAGGAACGCGACAGCGGATGGGCATTGGCGAGAATCATGAATCTGACCGTCAATGTCAATAAGTATAATCCACTCCGCGCGGGGTGTCACTTCAAGTTGCCGCGAGAAATCATGCTGAAGAGGGCAACAATAAGCATACAATCCTCGGACAACGCATGTTTCGCGTGGGCAGTTGTCGCAGCTCTTCATCCAGCAACAAAATATCCTGAACGTCCAGGTTCATACCCGCAGTATACGTCGATCCTAAATCTCCAGGGCATTGAGTTCCCAATGTCTCTGGGGTATATTGGGAAGTTTGAACGGCTGAACGACATCTCCGTCAATGTCTACAGCTTCGAGGAGAAGATGAAGAAGGGGCCAACAGTCTTCCCGCTGCACCTCACCAGCCAGAAGAGGGATAGACATGTAAACTTGCTTTACACGCCGAATCAAGAGCACGGCGATGTAGGGCACTTTGCATGCATTAAGGACTTGTCCAGGCTGGTGGGCATGCAGCTGAGCAGGCACAAAGCCAAGAAATTCATCTGCGATCGGTATGTATAAAAAAAAATTTATGAAATGTTTAAAAAATGTTGAAATATATGTGAAATTAAATAAATTTTTTTTTGGGGGTTTACAGATGCATGCACTACTTCGGATCTACCGAGAAGTTGGAGGTGCATTCGCTGGACTGCGGGCAGATAAACAACTGCGCCATTCTGCTGCCCAGCGAAGGCGACAATCTGCTCAATTTCAGCAACCACGATAGGAAGGAGCGGCTCCCTTTCGTGGTATATGCAGATCTGGAGTGCATCATCGCAAAAACGTTGGACAACCAAGCGGGTGATAATAAATTACATACATATCAACACCACAATGTACACAGCATTGCATATTATATGCATTGTTCATATGATACATCACTGTCGATGTATCGATGTCGCCGCGACACAGATTGTGTTTCATGGTTCGTCGACGAACTTAAAAATTTTGCAAACTTTGCCAAACCTATTCTTACCAGTAATGTTCCCATGCTGGATTTAACTCCCGAACAGTTGACGACATTTCGCAATGCAGCACATTGTCATATTTGCGAAGAACCATTCAAGGCTAGCGATGTACGAGTTCGCGATCATTGCCATCTGTCCGGACGGTTCAGAGGCCCAGCACATTCGGAGTGCAATTTAAATTATAAAAATGTGTTTTACATCCCCATAGTTTTCCATAATTTATCCGGCTATGATTCGCATTTCATTATCGAGGAAATAGCTACCGCTTTCGAAGGTCACATTGATGTATTACCTATAACTAAAGAAAAATATATTTCTTTCACAAAACATGTTGAAGATACGGATGAATCAGACTCGCAAAATTATATTAAATTACGATTCATCGATTCATACAAATTTCTAAATACCAGTCTCGACAAATTAGCATCTTTTCTTAACACAGATCAATTAAAAATTTTGCGATCCCAATTTGGAACATTATCCACTGAAGATTTCAATTTATTGACGCGAAAGGGTGTCTTTCCATATGAATACCTTGATTGCGCGAACAAGCTGCAGGATCCATGCTTACCACCGCGCGAGTCATTCTACAGTTCGTTAACGGGCGAGACTGTATCAGAGACCGATTACGCACACGCCGAGACAGTCTGGCAGCGTTTCGAGATTAGAACCTTGGGCGAATACAGCGATTTGTATTTGAAAACTGATGTCTTGTTATTGGCAGATATTTTTGAAAATTTTCGCGAAAGTTGTATCAAGAGCTACGGATTAGATTCAGCGCATTACTATACTCTACCTGGTTTCACATGGGATGCAATGCTAAAACATACCAAAATTACATTCGAATTGCTCACAGACATCGATATGGTCATGTTTATCGAACGCGGTATACGCGGGGGCTTAAGTCAATGTTCCGGAAGATACGCACATGCCAATAACAAGTACATGTCATCTTACGACGCATCGGAAGAGTCATCGTACTTGATGTACTTTGACGTGAACAATTTGTATGGATGGGCAATGTGTCAGCCTCTACCATACGCTAAATTTCAATGGGTCGAAGATGTTGTAAATTTTGACGTATCTTCAATCGGTGTCGATTCGCCCACGGGATACATTCTCGAGGTAGATCTGGAATATCCGCAACGTCTGCACGATGCTCATGCAGATCTGCCGTTCTGTCCGACGCGTGCCAAACCACCTGGCAGCAGGCAGGACAAGTTACTCGCGACGGTATACGATAAGCAGCGTTACATAATCCATTATCGCAACCTGCAGCAGTGCACGCGTCACGGTCTTCGTATTACAAAGATACACCGCGTGCTTCAATTCGCTCAATCTCCCTGGCTCCGCGATTACATCGAACTCAACACACGATTTAGAACAAGCGCGACAAACGACTTTGAAAAGAATTTGTACAAATTGATGAACAACGCAGTATTCGGTAAAACTATGGAAAATGTACGAAACCATGTGGATGTAAAACTTGTGACACATTGGGAAGGGCGATATGGCGCGGAGGCAATGATCGCGAAACCGAATTTCCACAGCAGAAGTGTTTTTTCGGAAAATTTAGTAGCTGTTGAATTGCGAAAACTCGAGGTGAAATTCAACAAACCGATATACGTGGGTATGTGCATTCTGGACATATCAAAACTTTGTTTGTATGAATTTCACCACGAGTACATGTCTCCTAAACACGGGCAAAATTGTA
The DNA here is from genome assembly GCF_013123115.1 of Colletes gigas. Classification (NCBI taxonomy): domain Eukaryota; kingdom Metazoa; phylum Arthropoda; class Insecta; order Hymenoptera; family Colletidae; genus Colletes; species Colletes gigas. The sequence goes on from NW_025106844.1 coordinate 17,797, forward strand.
AAATTCTATACACCGACACTGACAGTCTTATTTATCACATTCGGTGCGACGATATCTACGAGTCTATGAAGCACAATATCGATAGATTCGACACAAGCGATTATCCTACCGACAATCCATATAATATGCCACGCGTAAATAAGAAGGTTCCGGGGCTGATGAAGGATGAAAATAACGGTGCGATAATGACTGAATTCATAGGTCTTAGAGCGAAAATGTATGCACTTCGCGTAGACGGCAAAAAAGATACGAAGAAGGCGAAAGGCGTCAAGACCAACGTCATAGCCAGAACGATAACTTTCGTCGACTACGCGCAGTGTTTGCGCAAAGAGATCGAAATGGTTCGCAGACAATCATGCATACGGTCTAAATTGCACAAAGTGTACACCATTTCGGAATCCAAAATCGCTCTAAGTCCGTATGACGACAAGCGATATATCGTACCCGATTCGACCGACACTCTGCCCTGGGGACATTATAATATACCGTTGTAAAATAGAAATTATTATTATTGTATTTATTATAAATAGTGGAATTTATTGTATAATATAAAATTGTTTACAAATTGTCCGCAAATGTATAGAAATTAGTATTTATTAACTCATTCATATAAATAGTGGGATTAATGTGTAAAATAAAAGTCGCCACTCATGTATATGTATATGCATCATTGTATTTTATTGAACCATGTATTATTTTACAATACATTATTTTTATTTATCCAAGAATTGTGTGATTTATCAAAGCCCAACCACTTGACATACACCTTATCCCCCTTTCTACGCAACACTTTTTCCACTAGATATACATCAGGATCTGTGACGCGTTGCAGCTCATGTTCGTAGAATCCTCCGGCAACAGGTTTTCCAAAGGAATCGAGAAGCAGATACGTCGCGGGATTAGTTGCCTGTACTTTGGCTATCTTAAACACCTCCGTTGTCCAATTCGGTGTATAGCCTTTATCGAAGATGGTTTTAAATTTGCTCACGCGCACAAACTCGCCCAATTTGAATCTCGCTGGAGCAGCGATCTTTATGTTGCTGTATACTGTAGCTAGCAGCTTATCGGCGATCGCAGGGGTAACATCGCAAGGACGCATTCCGATGGTTCTATGTTTTCGTGCGTTATACTCTGCAAGTAGACGCGGTAGTGCATCAGCCCATTTATAGGTTCCATTGAGCGTAAACAGTTTCCACATATTGTTCTTCAAAGTTCGATTGAAACGTTCTACGACGGAGGCCTTCATCACCGAATACGTCGAATAATGATTAATGCCATGCTTTGTCATGAGTTTCTGCACATCAACGTTGTAAAATTCTTTTCCTTGATCGGTTTGCAAATTTTTCGGATGTCGATCTCTAAATATCTTTGCAAACGCTTTAGTCACCTCAGCACCACCTTTAGTCTTGAGCGGTACCGCCCATGCATACTTGCTCAGCACATCGATGACCGTGAGTATATAGTGATGACCTCGGTTGAATCGCGAGTATGGACGCATTTCTACAACGTCAGCTTGCCACAGATCATCGTATCCATGCACTATGACGTGTCTCCGCGGGAAATGTCTTCGAGCTGGAGCATGCAATTCCTCAACAAGTTGTCGCTTCTTGAGACTATGGCTTTCATTACTCTCGGATTTCGATATTGGTTGCATGTTTGATCGCAGAGATGTCTTTGACACGAATGATGCGATAATTATCGTGTACATACATTATGTGCTCCCCATCGGCTCGAGGAAATTCTGGTCAAGTTCAACCGTCTCGCATGATTTTCCTTCGCATTGTCGCTGCGGATTCAATGCGCGTGATATCTCTTGAACGCTGTTTTGCAACGTCAACATATCTCTCTGAAACATGACCAGCTTCCTCTCTAATTCTTCATGCTGCTCTCTCAAAAGTTTAATGCTCTTTTCCACATATAGTTTATTAACGGCATCGCTGTCAACTGT
>NW_025106845.1:0-19739 GCF_013123115.1 Colletes gigas
TTGGCGACGGTCGTTGTAGAGGACCGTGCCACCCGCGGAACAATGCAGCCCTTCGTCGGTCAACTCGGGCCTTGCACTTTCGAAAAGCTAAAGTGCTTGAATGCTTTACGATGAAATTTGCCAGATGCGGAATGTTCGAAGACTTTTTCGACAAAGTCAAGGTTCCGCATCTGGCACCATAAACGAACGGAAAAACCCGAGCTGACCGGACGGAACAATCGGTAACGGCTCATTACCTTTCGATTCGAGTGTGCTAACGGTGTTAGTGACGTCAGTACCGTGAGAGAGTAGTGCGCCGATAATGTGACAAGGAGAGACGGCCGAAATTCAGACAGCGCCACGGAACGACCAGTTACAGTACCGCGGCGACGTCTTCGGCTGTCAATCCGATCATTCTTACGGCGACTTCTGAACGAGACGCATCGGCTCCCGATCATATTCGATCAGAAGTTAATCGCGATTTAAGAGGGAAACTCCTCTTGCGAGAAAGCCGAAAAGACTGCTATTTAAAAGGGTGTAGCGAGCCTTGCTCGAAAAGGTCGGAAAATTTATTCCCACCTTGCTTGGAAAACACGATTCGCATCCCGATTCGTGCAAGTTCACCTGAATCTCGTTCGAGAAAATCTCGATCGAGTTTAATTAATTTAAATTTACTGCAGATTTTGGAGGGCTCGAGAATACACCAATAGGGTGTTCGACCCCTCCTGTGCGGAATTTAACGGTCGATTCCAACGTATAAACGTTGAATCATATAGAAGTCGGCGGTTACCGTCCATACTTCTGTGTGATTGCCCTTCGGCATAGGAGACACCAAAAGGAGGCACCTACGTGGTGTACCTCCTGGTGGGCTCACTGTAGTCAGGTCGGCGTCCATTTCGGACGTGTGATTTTCGGTCTTCGCCTCCTTATTTCTACAGATCCCGCCGGTGTAACGTTTAGAGGAGCACCAGTGCGGAGAAGTAACGGAGTCGTGGGTCAGGCCCCCGCGTAGTTCAAAATACTGCAACGTATCACGTCGAGTAGTGCATTCGTGCAGTGAACAACGTGTTGTCGGGCTTCGCAGTGTAACTCTCGGCCAAATAAGTCATCTGTTGGAACGTGTTAAGAGAAGCCGCAGATTGACGGTCGTGCAGTGCACTGCAGTGCGACTCGACGCACAGACTCAGTGTGCATACTCACGGGAACAGTGCATTAGGAGCCTTACAACCTCCTCTTGCATCCCCGTCCACTGGGCAATCGACCACTGAATCGGCGAAGAAAAGAAGTTTAATTCTTTTCCTAGCCAAAATACAGTCCACGTTTATATTTCGTAATTTACGACAAGTTTACATTTCTCCGCTCCGGTACGTTCGAATTACGAAGCCAGGAGCGCGAGCAAACGAGCGCGACGAAGATACGTATACCGTGTACGTGTGTCTAACACATAGTCGTGTTTTTCTGTTCATAGGAATCTTGGCCTACCTCAAGCCTGCGAGTTCGGCGACCTAGCCTCGCGGAACGGCCAGACACGAGGCCGAATATTAATTCATTCTTATGGTTCAGTTTCGTTATCTTTATTATAATTGGTCATTGGTTTTTCTCCTTTTGTTTTCGCTTTATTTTTGTAATAAACGGTCGGTCTTAAAGGCCGACGAAAAGAAAACCATTTGTGTCCGATTCACTTCCCCGATAATTCTCCCACACCTCTATCCGGACTCATACGTTAAAAGTGTATATCCAAGCTTTTTAACAATATCAAATATATAAATCTATTAATTTTGATATCTATATACACATCTATTAAAATATATCCACAACTTGATAATGTGTAATTATCTATGAATTCATTAAATATGTAAATTATATATTAATAAATAAATCACAATTTATATATAATAAATTTTTTATTTATAAATTAATAAATATTTATACTAAATACAGTTTTTATATTTTATTATTCCACCTATAGTCAAAATTTTAATGAGCAATAGTAGAGACGATAATAAGACGAATATCAAGAATACCAATTAGTTGATGGAGGCTTCATTAGAAAGTTACTAACGTTTAAAGTTCTGCCTGTAGAATGGCATCCCGCTAACAGCTGCGTTTGCGCGGAAGGTTGCGACAGGCCAGTGCTAGTGGTTCTCACGCAGCATGAAAAATTCTACTTGGCGACATTATCGACAACCTTAGATTTTTGTCCACTTATGGAAATGCGAACACCTTACGTTGAATAATACTCAACCTGTCTTATGAAAATCCAGAAGGGCATATCAAAACTCGCCCGACGAGATTTTTACAGAGAAAGGGTGAATGCTAGTTCCGATACACAATGTTGCGAACAAAAATCACCCACACGCGATTATACACGCCCCACGATTGTCCACAGTGTCCGCAAGTGTCCACAAATAATCCTTTCAGGCACTAACCACTATGCAATTAAATAAACACGCACCGCGATTATGTTATTCGTGAGAGTCTATGTGTATAAAAATAATATATTAAAATATCTATAAATATTTTTTAATTGAAAATAAAAAATTTCAATTAAATTATTAATAGTAATTTACCTCTATTTTGGTTTAATTAATATTAAAAATATATTAGATATTAATAATTTTAATTAAATTTTTAAATGCAATTTAAATGTTATTGTATTTCAACTAATATCCTATAAAATTAATTATACTGTTAGAGTACTAAGGGACTCTAACTGTGGTTCCGGACGAGGGAAAAGACAGGGTAGAGAAATGGTTACAAGATTTCAACTAATTTTTTCTTTATTATAAACAAGAGTCAAATAAAAATACAATTTGTGAATAATGCGAAAGTAAATAAGACAGGAATTAAAGGGATTTTCCTTGACGCCGACCGCTCAATTTGGTCGCGACTCCTCTTTCCTTTTGTTACTGGTTTCTGTAACACAATTATACGAAAAGTATAAGTATCTGCGGACAGCGATCAAGTTAACGCGCACGTCAGCTGCTTACCTCACGCTCCAAACGATTGTCTGGTGGGCGCAGAGGAGAGCTAACTGCCGATTTGGCGCAGCAACGAGTGGACTGTAATAATTTGCTTTTTTGGTCGGTGGTATTCGTGAAACACGATCTCACCGACACGCGCAACTGAGTAGACGAGGTTTTCCTCCGATCTACCGGGTTCACTTAGCAATGCCACGGACGGGAAACCAAGTGGAGGTTGTAAGGTTCCAAGAGGCTATATCCCGCGAGCACGCTCACCGTGCGGGTGGCGTCTGGACGCCACCGACGCAAGAGGACTTTTTTGACTGTTCTGGGTACCTCGACGGCGGCTCCTCAGCAGCGACCTGCGGCCTGCCCACGCAGTTGCCTCGATAACGGTTCCTATCAAAAGGACCGCCCGGCAGCCTGCCGTGACTACCTCGACAGTGGCTCCTATGCAACGAGGAGCGACCTGCGGCGTGCCGGAATCAGACGAAGCCCTCTGCAACTCCAACCACCCTACGGTCACAGCCCAGTGTGAATCACACAGCTGGTAGTGGGGGTAGAGGCGGAAGGAAGGCTCTTCGAACCCTTTGCTCCACCGTACGCTTGTGCTCAAACGATCGTCACCTCACGACGGGATCACTGGAGCGGGTTCTCCGCAGCCCGATGCACGGAGAGCATCACGAGGAGATACGAGTACCTGGATATCTACCTACCGGCAGCTCTTACACCGTATAGCTTCAACGGGTCGACGAAACCACAACTCCACCGGTCGGTGCACTCTATATGGTACACCAGACGGGTGATTCGAGTGGGTTCCTCGATCCCGTGAAAGGAGAACGCACTTTCAGGAGATACCTGTATGTCGGTATCAACCTTCCAGAGGTTCAACCTTTTCAATTACGGAAAGGACTCAATGTAATCGACACCGAATCCCCAACGTCGCTGTCGTGACAACGAACTGCAACGTTCAATCACAATCCTGCGTCTACGATCGCGTCCCACGCAGCGTGCACAGCGATCGTTTCAACAACAGGCCGATTGTCCTTTTATTCGAGAAAATCTCAATCGACACGATGAGATTTTCCTGAATAAATAATTAGCTGCTATCCGCGGATTCAGTATTCGAAGAAGAAGCTTGGCTCACACTCTTCGGAGCTCGAACGAAAAACGGAGCGAGATCGTAAACAGGTCTGCTCTCGATCGGCGACGGCTCAGTACTGGAGCGTGACGATCTGCAAGCATCGACGGCCGAGGCTGGGCTCCGTCGCGCAGGCGCAAAACCGCATAGCGACGAAACACGCTGCTGGGCCCGGGCGACTACGCGCTGCATAGCCACGATGCGGCGCTGCCGCGTTTCGGCAGTCGATCTCGATTCGATAAATCGATTTCTCTCTCTCTCTCGGCGCTAACAACACGATTTCTGGAATTTGTTCTCAGAATCGAGAATTCCAGTGAAGCTAGCTAGCAAAAACACGAAAATGGCCGCGGTATACTAATCTAACGAAGAAGAAATTCTCCGTCAGCAGAACCTTCTAGAATTACGCGAATTCATGATAAATACGGGAATCGCGGCCGAGTTTTTACGTCTCGGACATACGCGATATTTAAACATATACATATAAAGTAAAATCTATATTTTTAATTTCGAATTAAAAAATTGATTATATTTGATTAATCTATATAAATATAATATAATATAATATAATATAATATATAAATTAACTTAATCATTCTAAATAACCTAAATATCATTCTATGAATAATCCAATAATTAATATTTGTTTAAATATGTTAATCCTATTTAAAATCGCGTTCGTTCGGGGAAAATAATTCTCGGCCGCGATTACCGTATCCGTTTGTGTACGTGACACTTCGGGAAGTTAAGCTGTCGCCGAGTTCGTTCGGCGTACAGACAGTTTTTTAACCGCGACCATTTACGTGTTTTTGTACGCTGACCTCACGCGAAGATTCACTTCAAACGCCATTTAAACGGCATAGTGACGTCAGCTTCGAGAGAGAGAACCGTATTGTGTATTGAAAAGAATATCTTCGTCTGTCGATGCTCGACGAAGTTGACAATTATTCACGAGCCGACTGCGAACGGAAGTGGATCCCAAACGATCTCGCTCCTCAAGTACGCGCTCAAACAATAACTTGGACTTTGAATAGAAAGAAATCTCATCGTTGCTGCGATTCGAGATTTTAAAAAGACAATCTACCTAGCGTAAGAAGCGATCACAGTGCACGCCGCGCGTGACGCGACCGCGGACGCAAGGAGGTGATTGTACGTACTTTGCAATCGTTGCCGCGACCGCGACGTAAGGGACTCAGGGTGCACGCACCTAGAACCCCTTAAAGCTATACGGCTTTGGAGCCTCCCAAAGGTCCTACCGATAGTTCGGTACCGCCCCATGGAGTGCACTCCGTGCAAAGGCCACTGCGAACCCTCTCCGAAAAACCCGTTGGTGCACGACGAGTCGATCGTACACCCACCGGCGGAGATCGGGTTCAAAGCGCCTCCCTTCCGTCACGCCGGCTACCGCATATGGTCCCCGTATTAACGGTCGCTGTGCAGTAGTTATAATGCGTCGCAGGAAATCGCCTTGCGCGACGTTCTTACGTCAACCCACACGGTGAGCGTGCTCACGGGGTCCACCCACTTGGAGCCCTACGACCTCCATTTGGTGACCCGTCCGTGGCGAAACAGAGCCCCCGACAGATACGAGTGAATTCTCATCTGTTCAGGGCCAAAGTCTCGTTGATAGTTCAAATAATAACTATCAGCGAGCAGCAAATAAATACAGCCCACTGAACTACGCTAAACGACAGCTGATCTCCCCCTCCAAGCGCACCGTTAGTCGCTAGGAGAGCCAGGCGAACAGCTGACGAGCGTGTATTTACAATACGTGTACGCACCTATTTAATCTGATCGAACCTTTGTTACAGAAGTTAAGGGCCGCCACAACCCGGGTAGCACCGGTAAGACCGACTGCCCCCCGGTGCAGGAATAAATTATATTTTTTATATTTTTTATTTTAATTTTCTATTTTTATTTTTATTTGTATCAAAGAAACGGTTTCTCGATACGCGACAAACGAAAAAACAAAGAAAACTAGCAACTAATCTTTCTCTGACATTTCCCTCGTCCAGACCCCGCTTAGAACCCTTAGATTCTAACAATATGTATTAATAAAAAATATATAAATATAATCATAGAAATTAAAGGTATTAAATCTTGTATAATAAAAATTACATGTAAAATTAAAACAATTTCAACATCAAAAATTAAATTAATAGAAACAGGTAATCGTTTATTAATTAAAGGATAAAATCCACATTCAATTGGTAATCTTTTTTCTCGATCATTTTATTGACATCATTTTAATATATATATGTCGGAATCCAGTAAAAAGCTTCTGCTCTAATTGAATGTTACTTCACGTTGTGTAAATAAAGTTATGTTGGCTCTAATCGATACTTAAATTCAATCGATGCAAAGAATGCCATCGGTAACGCAAACGAGCGTCAGGTTGGCATTGACGTTTGGATGTGGCCTTTGAAGGTAGTCGAGTTGGTTGTCTGGTTACCGAAACGTTTGAAAAAAGAAGTAATCGAAAAGAAAAGAACAGAACTAAAACGGTTGCCAGACTGTAAAGACGTGCGGTAAAGAAATAGAAAAAGAGATTCCCTGTAAAGGACTCATTCGTTATCGTTGTGCATTCTTTTGTGTTGTTAAAAAGTGTTTGAGTTATAGTTTCAGTTTGTTTAATTAGTTTCGTTGAAAGTTTTAAGAGTAATAGAAATGCGTAGATCTTCAAGACAAAGGCTTGGTCGCCCGAGAGGACCTAATATGTGTCGCCCAGAGGGAATGGTCAGAGAGACGGCTTTTCCGACATATATTATTATATTATCAAGTAATTATCAAACAAATTGAAAAAATAATAAATAAATATAAATATATAATTATAAATTATATATATTTGTTTAAATATCGTGTGAGTCCGAGACGTAAAAACTCGGCCGCGATGCCCGTATCTATCATGAATTCGCGTAATTCTAGAAGGTTCTGCTGACGGAGAATTTTTTCTTCGTTAGATTAGTATACCGCGGCCATTTTCGTGTTTTTGCTAGCTAGCTTCACTGGAATTCTCGATTCTGAGAACAAATTCCAGAAATCGTGTTGTTAGCGCCGAGAGAGAGAGAGAAGAATCGATTTATCGAATCGAGATCGACAGCCGAAACGCGGCAGCGCCGCGTCGTGGCTATGCGGCGCGTAGCCGCCCGGGCCCAGCAGCGCGATGCGTCGCTACGCGACTCTGCGCTTGCGCGACGGAGCCCAGCCGTGGCCGTCGATGCTTGCAGATCGTTACGGATCATTCGTGAGCCGTCGGCGATCAGGAGCAGATCCTGTGACGATCTCTCCCATTTTTCGTACGAAGCTCCGAGGAGAATGAGACGATCTCTCTCCTCGTAATCGAATCAAGTTTGCGGACATTCATTTATTCAGGAAAATCTCGTCATAGCGACTTGAGATTTTCTCGAATAAAAGGACAATCTGCCTGTTGTTGAAGCGATCGCTGTGCACGCCGCGCGTGACACGATCGTAGACGCAGGATTGTGATTGAACGTTGCAGTTCGTTGCCGCGACTGCGACGTTAGGGATTCGGTGTTAATCACTTTGAGTCTCTTCCTATTGAATACGGTTTGAGCCACTGTAACGGAGATACCGACATACTGGTTATCGCCTGGTGGTGGTTCGCCGTTCGAAGGGATCGAGGAACCCACTCGAATCGCCCGTCTGGTGTACCACATAGAGTGCACCGACCGGTGGAGTTGTGGTTTCGTCGACCCGTGTGAGCTATACGGCGTAGGAGCAACCGGAAGTTGGATACCCAGATATTGGTATCACTTCGCGGTGCTCACCGTGCACCGGGCTTTAGAGAACCCGCTCCAGTGAACCAGTCGTGAGGTGACAAGGTAGAGCACAAGCGACCGCTGGAGCAAAGGGGTTCGATGCACCGGCCTTCCACCGCTACACCCACTACCAGATGTGAGTCGACCACACTGGGCTGTGACCGTAGGGTGGTTAGGAATTGCAAAGGACGTCGTCCTAATTCGGCGAGCCGCAGGCCAGGCTCCTCGTAAAAGGGAACCGCCGACGAGGGACCACGGCGGGCTGCCGGACGATTCCTGCAAGGTAAGGAATCGCTGTCGAGGCAGCTGCGTGGGTAGGCCGCAGGCCGTTCCTGAGGAGCCGCCGACGAGGTACCCGTACCTGGACGAGACGTCCTCTTGCGTGGGTGGCATTCGAACGTCACCCGCACGGTGAGCGTGCTCGCGGGATATAGCCATTTGGAGCCTTACAACCTCCATTTGGTTTCCCGTCCGTGGCATTGCGAAGCGAACCCGGTAGATCAGAGGAAAACCTCGTCTACCCGGTTGTGCGCGTCGGTGATATCGTAAAAAACGGCTATCCCCGACCAAAGCAAAATAATACAGTCCACTAGCTATTGCGCTGAATTGCCAGTTAGCTCTCCCCTCCAACCACACCAGACTGTCGCTGGAGCGCGAGACAATCAGCTGACGAGCGCGTAATCGGTGACTTGTCCGCAAAATATTCATATTTGCCGGAATTTCTGTTACAGAAAACCTCCGACGCAGTAAGGAAGACGGAGAAAGAGGCGGACCAGGCCGAAACGTGAGCCTGGGTCCAGTTATCTTTATTTATCCGTTTTTTTTCCTAATTTGTATATATTTTTGTAAAATAATAGTTTTTGTTTATTTTCGTAATAAAAAAGTTATTTGAAAACTTGTAACAATTTCTCTACCCTATCTTCTCCCTCGTCCGGAACCACACAGTTAGAGCCCCTGAGTGCTCTAACAATATTATTAATACTAAATTTTTTAAGGTACTTCCATTTCCGGTATGAAAGTGTAGAGACGGTTGAGTGATCGGTGCGAGTGAAAGAAGTGAAAAAAGGGGTTAGCAAGCAGAGCAGGGGGTGGAAAGTGGGAGCGTAGGCCGGGGGAGAGCAGGTTGTGAAGGGTGAGAAAGGGCGAGGAAAAGAGATGGGAGGGAAAGAGGGAAAGGCAGGCAGGGATCGCGCAATTTGAGGTTAGGGCAAGGAGAGAAAGAATAGAGCTGGAGAAGGATAGGCGGTCAAGCGCCGAGGGAGAGAGGTAGGTGGCAACATCGGGCGGCAGGGAGTGAAAGGAAGCTAGGAGCGGGAGGTAAGGAAGGGAACGGAGTTATCGAGGGTAGATAAGAGGGTGAGGAAGAAATGGGGTGAGGGAAAGAGGGTGGAAAGGGTGAGGAAAAGGGAGAGGATAGGGTGATAGAAGAGACGAAGGTAGAGGGAAAGGGGGAAGAGGAGGCGAAAAAGAGAGGCAGAAGGACGAACGTGTTAGGAACGTAGTAGTAAAGGGGGTAGGCAGGGAGGGAACGGCGATGCAGAGGGCAAAAGAAATTCTGGCGGTAGTAGGAATACAAGGGGTAATTGTGGGAGCAAAGGAGGTAGGAGGAAGGTAGCAGGAAAGGAAAGAGGTGATTCTGGAGGTGAGGTTGGAGTCTATGGAGGTAAAGAGAGAGGTAATGAGAAACAAAGGAAAATTAAGGGGAAGGAAGGAGTGGTTGGAAGATGACCTGACATGGAAGGAGAGGAGGAAGAAGCGAAAGGAAAGAGAGTAAGGGTATTGTGCGGGAAGATAGTGGTGGACGGAACAACGTGGTTCTGGGACGAGCGGAGGGAAATCCTTAGAGATTGGTGGGGGAGAGAGAAAGGAGGGGGAGAGAAGGAAGTAAGAGAGGAGAGTATGGAGGGAGGGAGGAGACTGGAGGGACAAATGGAAAGAAGGAGTGAAGAAAGAGTGGGGACAAAAAACTAAGAAGGAAGGAAGGGAGGAAGAAAGGGGAAGGGGAGGGAGAAACAGGGAGGGGAAAGGAAAAGCTGGAGGATAGCCTTTTGGAACATAGCGGGGGCGACGAATAAGGACGAAGAATTCTGAAAGGGTTTGGAGGAATGGGAGGTGGTAGTTCTGATGGAAACGTGGGTGGAGAGAGGAGATGGGATAGTGTTAGACGTAGGCTACAAGGAGGGTACAAGTGGAGAGCCCAGTGGGCGAAGAGAAGGAATAGAAAGGGGAGAGCGATGGGAGGCATGGTGATAGGGGTGAGGGAGGAGATGGTAGGAAAGGAGGAGCACGGTCGGGGCGAGGAGGAAGGGTTGATGGTGGAAAGGGTAAAGGCGGGGGAACTGGAATGGACGGTAGTGGCGGTTTACGTGAACGGGGATATGGAGAGGAAGTTGGGAAGGATCAGAAGGTGGATAGAGGGGCAGGAAGAGGGAGGCAGGGTGATAATTGGGGGGGATTTTAACGCGAGGACAGGCAGGCAGGGGGGCAGGGTAGCAGGAGGAGGAGGAAGGGGGAAGAAAATCAAAGGATAGGAAGATAAATGGGGACGGAAGAAAGTTAGTAAAATTGGTAGAAGAGACAGGGTGGGAGATTCTGAATGGGAACGTGGATGGGGATGAGAAAGGGGGGAGTGGGGGAGAGAGGTAAGAAAAGGAGAGATAGGAAGGTGGGAGGAGGGCGATGGTCGGGAAGGATGAAGGAGGTGATGAGGAAGGGGGAGGAGGCTGGGGGGAGAGAGAAGGGGTGGAAGGGGGAAGGGTGGTGGGACGGAGAATGTAGGGAGAAGAAGAAGGAGGTGAGAAGGGAAGGGGAGTAGGGAGGACTACAAGAAAAGGAGGGGTGGAGTATAAGGAGCTTTGCGATAGGAAGAAAGAGGAGGAGAGGGAGAGGCTGATAAGGGAGGTGGCAGAGGCAAAAACGGAAAATAGGGTGTGGGAGATAGTTAATAGGGGTAGAAAGAAAAGGAAAGGGGTGGACGAAAGTATAAAGAAGGAGGAATGGAAGGAACATTTTATGGGGCTTCTAGTAGGAGTGGAAAATAGGGGGAAAGGATGGGGGGAGAGGAGGGCAGGAGAAGGGGGGAGGAAGAGGGAATAAGTAAAGAGGAAGTGAGGAGGGTGGTGAGAAGGCTGAAGGAAGGGAAGGCAATGGGAGGGGACGAGATCCCGAATGAGGCATGGAAGTACAGGGGAGAGAGGGGGTTAGAGTTGGCGTGGGAGATTTGTAGGAGAGTATGGGACGGGGAGGGGTGGCCGCAGGGTTGGAGAGAAGGAATCACCGTACCGCTGGCGAAGAAAGGGGGCGGGAAGAGGGTACAGGAGTACAGGGGGGTGACATTGATGCCGACCCTATACAAGATCTATGCGGTGGTCCTGATGGGGAGGTTGGAACGGGAGGGTGGAGGGGAGGGTGGAGGGGAGGGTGGAGGGGAGGGTGGAGGGGAGGGGGATGATTCCGGAGAACCAGACAGGGTTTAGGAGAGGGAGAAGCACTGTAGATCACATCTACGTGCTGAACTTTGTAATCGGAAGGAGAGGTAAATTGGTGGCTCTGTTCGTCGATCTCCGGGCGGCGTTTGATACGGTGGACAGGAGGACAGTATGGGAGGCGATGGAGAAGAACGAGGAAGAGATGGGGAGTATGATTAGGCGGCTGGAAGGGTACCTGGAAGGAAAGAGGTTGGAGGTTAATGTGGATAAAACGAAGGTGGTAAGGTTTAGGAAGGGGGGAGGAAGGGAAAGAAAGGTGGATTGGAGATGGAAGGGAAAAAGGATAGAGGAAGTGAAGGAGTTTAGATACCTAGGGTACGTGTTCAAGAGGAACGGGGGACAGGAAGCACAGATTAGGGATAGGGTGAAAAAGGCGGGGGTAGTAATGCGCCAGACATGGGGAATCGGGAAAAGGAAATTAGAGAAGGACTGGGGAAAGAGAATGTGGTTGTTTGACGCATTGGTCTGGTGGGTGGCGGGATATGGGGCAGAGATTTGGGGGTGGAAAGAAAGGGAAGAAATGGAGAGGATGCAGGAAAGGTTTATAAAGTGGTCACTGGGGGTGGACTGGAGGACTCCAGGGTATATGGTGAGGGAGGAGACGAAGAGGAAAAAGCTGAGGACGTGGGCGGGAGGAAGGGCAGGGGAGAAACTGGGTAGGGGAGAGGGAGGGGAGTTGGCCAGGTGGTGCCTAGAAGAGATAAGGGAAAGAGAAAGGGAAGGGGGAGAGGAACTGTCGGCGTGGGAGAGAGACAGGATGGAGTGCAGAGGGTTGAGAGGGGTGAGGGAAGGAGGAGAAGTACCTGAAGACAGGGTGGGGAAAAGCGAGGTACGGGAGATTAGCAAGATATAGGATGGGGAACGAAATGGGGGGGGGGAGATATTGGGAGGAGGAGGAAGAGAGGAGATGTAGGGTATGTGGAGGGGAAGAAGAGACGTGGGAGCACGTCCTGGAACGATGCACAGGGGAAGAGGCAGAGGGGAAGGGGATCGGGGAAAAGATAAGGGAGATTTTGGACGAAGGAGGGAGAGGGGAGGATTGGATGAAGAGGCTGGAGGGAAACAGGAGAGAGAGAGAGAGGAGGAAAGGCGGGAAGGGGGGGTTTGAAGGAGGGAGGTAGAAAGGAAGGAAGGAGCGAAAGAAGGAATGGAGCGAAAGAGTGGAAATGGAAGTCGAAGGCGGAGGTGGCGAGCGGAAGTAGAGGCGTAGGGGAGAATTAAGGAGCGAAAGCGTGTAGGTTAAGATTAGCATAAGAGTAGGATAAGAGGGAGGGGGACTGGCGGAGGCGAGCGAGCGGAGAGGTAGAATAAGAGTCAGAATTAAGTTAAGTTAAGTTAAGGAAGTGTTGTAAAGTAAGGAGGGAGTTCATGTAACCCTAAGGGGAAGTCAATAAAGCTGTACACTATACTAAATTTTTTAATTGGAAATTAATTGTGATAATTTTAAACTATATATATATAAATAAATAATATAATTGTAGGATTAAAATTGAAATTTAATCCTTAAAACAGAACTCGCGAATTAAGAACAGAGAACAAGAACTTTATTAACACAAGAAAAACACCAAAACAAATAACATTCACTTAATCGTTGTAATCGTAATCGTTATCAAAATGGAAGCACACCGTCACGTTACAATCGTTTCGTGCACCGTCCCCGAACCGGCCGGCCAAAGACCCGTTGCCTTCTCGACGCGTCCTTTTAACCCTTTTCGTCCCGAACATCCGCCGATTCCATATCCGGAGAAGCTTCCAGAACATTCCCGTCGTTTTGCATCAATGTTTCGTTACCATGCTTCATACATTCATACATCCAATCATGCAATCGTTCAGGGTCGACACATTCACGCAATTCAATCCTTGCCAGTTCCACATCCGGTAATCTTTCCCGAATGTTCTTAACATTTCCAAACATTCCATCTCTATGGCCAACGCACTCATACATTCAATCATTGAATTAGGGTCGACACATTCAGATCACGCACCCGTTCTTCACGATTGATGCGAAACGACGGAAAACACTCGTCTCCTACATAATATATTTATTTATTAATTTAATATATTCATCAATAAATAAATATATAAACAAATAATCAAATAATATCTACAAAATGTCAATATCAAGATGCAGATTCAAAATGAAAATGATGAATTTTAGAAAAATGATTTATTAACATACGAAATAAACATGTTAATAAAAATATAATTCCAATAATTACATGTATTCCATGAAATCCTGTTAATAAATAAAAAATTGAACCATAAATTCTATCATTAATACAAAATTTAGCTTCATTATATTCTAAATATTGTATTATTGAAAAATAAATTCCTAAAATAATTGTAATTAATAAACTAATTTTTCTATAAAATAATTTATTATTTAATAATAAATTATGTCTTCATGTAATTACAAATCCAGAAGAAATTAAAATAATTGAATTTAATAAAGGAATATCATAAGGATTAAACATTATAATATTTTTTAGGAGGTCATATATTACCAATTTCAATATTTGTAGAAATACATCTATGAAAATAAGTTCAAAATAATGAAATAAAAAAAATAATTCTGAAATAATAAATAAGATTATATTAAATTTGATCATACATTTAATACAGTAATGTATGACATCCTTGATATGTTCTTTCACGAATGACATCTCATCATCATTGAAATATAATAATTAATAAATTAAATATATATATATACAGTATTTTCTCTATATAAGCTCAGAACTCGTCTACGATATAAGGAAATATCGTATCCCCTCTACTAATCGCCACTGCATACCGTTAGAACCCAGCATTCGCTGTACCGGCGAGTGTGCCTTCCTATGGGCGGTTCCTCAAGATAGCGGCGCGCTTGACGGTCGGTCGTCGAAGATTGTCATACGATACGGGTTCAAATTACTAAGGCAACACTAGTGCAATAATACAAATTTTTATTTTTCCTTTTCTTGTTTCGAAACTTTTAACATGTCTGTGACAGTTTCCTGATTTAACTAAGATGAAGTACAACATAATTTTTATTATTGTTTTTCATAAATTATTAAATATACATTTGTTCTTTCTTTAAAGTGTATCCTCATCTGAAAAAAGGAATTGTAATTACATAATTTTCGATTACACTTTAAGTATTATGTATAACATATGTATATATATGTATAATTAATACTAAGTTATACTTTATCTTACTCAAAATTGAAAATTTAAGGAGATCTATGTGCATTTGTGTCGACCGTCGTAATCGAGGTTTATATTGTTGCAGTCGCTCAAAAATGTATTTTAATTCGTCTCTTTCATGTCTATTGAAAATCTGATTTTCTGCTCCTTCAACGTCCCCATCTTCAACCCTATCTTCGTCCTCGTCTTCACCTCCTCGTCTTCGTCTCCGTCTTCATCCTTGTCTCCGTGTTCTGCAGGATTTTTCTTCTCCTCTTCGCTACACATTTGCAATAATTTCGCGGCTTCTTCTTTACTAGCATTATCTTCGGATATTAAAGAAATTAATTCTTCCATTACTCCTAATGCTCTTTCCTCTTCTTCGAATGTGGTTCTTTTAATAATATTTTATTCCACGCATTTCTTATATTGTCGGTTGTTATTTCTTTCCATGACTCTGCAATCATTTCATTCAATGCAATCTCTTATAGAATATATTTTGTAAAATTCATTAATCCCTCTCGTGCAATTAATTACTCTCTGCATCAATCTACGACGAAAACTACGTTTCATCTTTTCAATTATTCCTTGGTCCATTGGTTGAATTAAATACGTAGTATTGGCTGGTAAATATTCAATTCTAAAATTTTGGTCAGTATCAGCCGTCACTTTATGATCAGCGCAATTATCAACTAATAAAATTACTTTTCCATTAATGCCATTTTTCATGTGGTAGTCCCTCACACTTGGTTTGAAGTGATTTTCGTACCAATTTGCAAACAAACTTTGGTCCATCCATGCATTACGTTGCATCTTGAAGATTACGGGAAGTTTATTCATAATATTTTTTAAAGCCCTTGGCATTTTTTTTTAAATTTATATATTACGAGGGGCATAATTTTATGCGTCCCCGTGGCATTTGAGCATAACGCAATTGTCACTCTTTCCTTTCGTAATTTATATCCACTTATATATGCTTCATTTCCACCTGCAAGTGTTTTTGTTGGCAAAGCTTTCCACAATAAACTACTTTCATCCATATTATAAATGCATTCTAAATTTATATTTTCTTCTGCAATAAACTTATTAAAGTCTTGTATAAATATATTTGCACCGTCCTTATCAGCGCTGGCTTTTTCACCACATACATGGAAAAGCCTTATATTATGGCGTTCTTTAAATTTTGAGAGCCAGCCTCTACTCACTTTAAAATTGGAAGATATTGTCAGTGTTCTTCAGTTCTATGGCTTTTTGCAGAAGAATCGTGTCCGAAAGGATATCGTCGAGTGTTCTCCTTTCAGTGAACCACGCAAGTAAATGTTGCTCCAATTCTTCGTACACTGGCTTCCTAAACCTGTGCCGTTTAGCGCGTTGCTTGTTCTCTTCTGCAAATCGACCAATTATTGCAGAATTGTTTTGTATACGCCGAATTGTCGCAGGATGCACTTTAAATTTTGCAGGAACACTTATGAGGGATAACGTTTCCAAATCTTTTAACGCGTCCAGCCGTTGTTGCACAGTCAAATTGACTCTCCTTTTAATTGCCATCTGTTTAAATAACGCGTTAATTCGTTATTAAGAAACGGCGGTTAAATTCTCGCGTGATCTATGGAAAAAAGGGGACATTTCTTATACGGTGTTGTCCTCAGTGTTCGCGACATTCCAGAGCCTTCTCTGCGTCGTAACCTGCTTCGGGAGCAATACCGTGTAGAAAAAATCCAAATTTACCTTCAATCATAGTCACGCGATCGGCCCAGTAACGGTTCCATGAGAACAGGTGTTACTACGCCGAAATAACAGAGAGGATACAAAATTAATACGAGACAGACAATCTCCCCTCTAGCGAACGCGCACAAGAGGGTCTGTCTCTACGATCACTTGCTATCTGGTTCTCGACGAGTTCGCATCGTTCAAACCGACCTCGTCCAACACCGCGATCACGATATACGCGCAATTAAATACGTTTAATTGTATAGTTGCACCGCAGAACCGAAACGGAACGAAATTAAGACTGTGGTAAATTCGAAAGAATTAACCTAGTCGGATTTCGTACCTCACGGTTTCGTGAGTTTAGTGATCGTTGTGTGAACAGAACCGTTCTGGAATCAAACACAGCATCGAAACAATTTACAGTGAACAACCGGTGGCTGATCATAATCGTGTGTGCACTTCAATAGTGTTCGATTATCGCCACCGTTGCGTCAATTGTTTCAAATCATAAGTAGATTTCCCACATTAACAACCGGTGGCTGATAACAATCATCGTAACACTTAAATAGTGTTTGATTGTCGCCACCGTTGTGTGGAAGGCACGTACCGCTGTAATCAGCTGTCGTGCAACGAGAACCGAGAAAAATTTCTCGGTTTTCCTTGAATTTTTGTGCGATTCAAACACTCTGATAGGGGCCTTTTGGCGTATACCCTGAGTGGGATTGTCGTTTCCGAGGATCGAAATTTCAGTTTGAGTACCACCCCCATAGGGGCCTTATTTGGCGTATTCCCTGGGTGCTCTCGGCTGAACTCGATTAGCTCGAACGTCGGTCACTCATCACCAGTGTGTACGGACACTCGGTGTAGAGCGACGTTCAAAAGGGCACCGTGGTGTAAGCACCTTAACCTTCAGACGCTTCTAGCGCAGTTAAGGGCTTGCATCACACCGGTCCCGTACGGACCAGGAAACGACGCTGAATCACGGAGTGGACAATTTTTGGAGCCTTACAACCTCCAACTGTTGTCACCTCCAGCCAAAATTCAAGCCAGCAGCAGTGGGAAGATCGAGGCTCAAATCTTGTCTTCCCCATCTGCTATTAAAAGTTTCCAGAACTGCAGTCGAACGTTTCTCGATCACACGAGAAACGTTTAAGTATACAGTCCACTAACACAGTTGCGTATCGCTGTGAAGGAATCCCGCTCCTGTTTATCATAAACAGAGACAGGAGCGTGTGGATTGACGCGAGTCAGACAACGCGACGAGCGTTGTCAAGTATTTACAGCCGAATTTCGGTCTCTTTTGTTGTAGACGACCGAGACGAGAGCCGTAGTGGCCAAAGACCACCTCCAGGTTTTTTACGAGCCCACTAACGGGCTCGGTTTTTCCTGGCGATTTTTAAAAATATAAATTTCTGCATTTTTGTTTTATATAATTTTGTTTTTTTTATTAAATTTCAAACATTTTTAAATAAACGGCCTAGTCTACCAGACTAGGCGAAAGAAATTTACAGTGTACCGATTCTTTTTTCCCACACATTCCCACTCCCTCGTAATTCGGACTCAACGTTAAAGGGTGAGAGCGACAACTCGCACCTATTTTAACACCATCCTTTTATTTTAAATTCTCTTAAATGAATTACTATACTAACTAAATTAAACCAAGTATCAAGGCAGTAATAATTAATAATAAAAAATTGTAAATAAACTAATTCTAATTAAATATAACTAAAAATTAAGCGAATGTAATTAATATAAACGAAATGGAAACAAAAAGAAACTATATTTAAGTAATTGAAATTAACTAAAACTACACTGAATATAATTATAATAATTAAAAAAAGACACAAAATAAACAAACAAGAACTATGTATGTAATTTAAAATTGAAGGATAAGAAAAACTAAAATTCTGAGCACACTTTAACTATCGAAAGTCTGGGTTTGAACTGAGACGTGCTTGCAGTTTTCAAACCATTGACCCTCGGAACCTTACAGTCCTTCTTTTTCTATTTCTCTCTGTCTATCTGTTTTCCATTTTGTTCAAGCATTCGAAATTGTGACCTGGGACTACGAAAGTAGAAAACGAGGGAAGGGAAAGCGCTATACACTTGAAACAATATTCCGTATTGTATCGTAAGCCATGTCCTTGCAGTCAGAGGGACCGATCAGGGACTAATCTATGCGCTTTGATTTTAGGGCTCCTTTTTCTTTGATTCCATTCTTCAATCTTTTTTACACAATTTGAAATTTGCTTACTAATTTATATTTAAATATTTCTATTTGATACTATAGCCGAAATAATTAAAATCTCCTAATTATTCATACGTCATAAAAAAATCAGAATAATTGCAGATTTTATTACTTTAACACTGTGAACAATTGCTTTATTTTGTATACACCTGTTACGGATAACAAATTACAATGTTTGCTTCAACCAAAGATGATGGAATTTCATAAGGAACTCAAACATTAAAAGAAAATTGTACTACATGTTTGTTGTAGACGGGTTCAATCATGGTGGTTCCGGGTCTGAATAATTTGCTCATATTGACGATATATTGATTTATTAACATTTTACCAAACTGTACATTATTTAAATAAATGTCACCGGTTGATCGATAGCGCGTGCGCTGCCGCGGGCTCAGCGCCTCTCCCCCCAGACCCCGCGAACACCGCGGGTGGATCGAGCAACTCGGACTCTCCCGGATCAGAGGGATGGGGATGACGGTGGCGGTCCATAAGACCAAGGTGATAGCGTTCCATTCACCTCGGCAGGATCCGCCACCCCCTCTGATCCGCGTGGGTGAGACTAATATTGAGGTGAAGCCCCAGATGAGGTATCTGGGGCTGATCCTCGATAGCCACTGGCGCTTCGAGGAGCATTTCCGCTGCCTGGTCCCCCGGCTGAAGAGGATGGTCGGGGCTTTGGGCCGGATTCTGCCCAACCTGGGGGGCCCGGCGGGCCGAGTTCGCCGCCTCTATGTGGCAATGGTTCAGTCGGTGGTCCTATACGGGGCCCCCGTCTGGGCGGACGACCTGGCGGCCTCCCGGCGCGGCATGACTATGCTGCGTCGGGTGCAGAGGCGGATGGCTCTAAGGGTCGTCCGCGGGTACCGGACCGTGTCACATGAGGCGGCGACGGTTCTTGCGGGGATGCCGCCCATGGATCTCCTCGCGCGGTCGCACGCGATGATGTATCGTCACCGCGTCGACCGTCGCGCGGGGGTGGGGGCGGTCCCGGGTGTGCAGGAACCTGCTTGGGGCGAGTTGAAGCGCCAGGCCCGACAGTCCGTGGTGCACGCGTGGCAAGAGCGGTTGGCTCTGCCTACCGCGGGGCACCGGACAGTCGGGGCTGTTCGGCCACTCCTATGTGAGTGGCTGGACAGAGGCCATGGAAGCCTCACTTACAGGATGGCACAGGTGTTCTCGGGGCATGGCAGCTTCGGGAGATACCTGTGCCGGATAGGGAAGGAGCCGACGGCGCGTTGCTGCCATTGTGACGCTGAGCAGGACACGGCG
>NW_025106846.1:0-19502 GCF_013123115.1 Colletes gigas
CTGCATATCTCTTTTGCAATGCATACTGCGAAACTTTTTGAAGCCAGATTGGCTGAAGCAAATTGTAATACTAAATAACTTCAGCACAATAATAACAAGTGGTCTATTGTCCACCTACAAAGCAAGTATACAAATTATAAAAATCTTTTTATTTTAAACAACGCATAATTGCAACATTGATATTTCAAAACAAATTTTATCATTTTTATTCTTGCTTTAACGATACAAGTTTGCAGCAACCAGTTTCAGAATTTCATTACTTTTCGCCGGTACTCAGTATTAGAAACGGACAAAACTTGCCGGTCGCGAATGTGTTAACTCGTAGAAAATGTATTCTAACAGTGAAAGGGTTGATATGTTGCTAATACTTGACGAATGTAAAAGAAATGGACGTGAAGCAACAAATCTGTAAGCTGTGAAGTACCCAGAGAGGCTCCAACCATCTGCACAAACATTCTACAATATTGAAAAAAATTTACGAAGTAATGGAGAATTTGAAAAGCAAAGGAGAAGCAAACCATCTACAATTTCAACCGAAGGCAACGCCAATACTGTTTTGGCACATGTAATGTATGGAAAACCTAAACCAAAATCAGACACAAAACTTCCTGGGACAAGGATCATTGATCCCTTTTTGAAAGGTGATGAATGAAAAAAAGATATTTCAACTCGATCATGACTAGTTCGACCCAATGGACGACACAGCTGTATTATGTAGGAAAGAACAAGAGATGAATCAGGAAGGGAGGATCTTTGTTGAGCAAACTCATAAACAACGGCTTGCTAAATCAATCATAAGATATATACCACAGCAGACAATGACCGATGGAGAATTATCACAACTCAAAAGGCTAAGTACCCTCATCCATATTCACGATGACTACAATGAAGTTCGAAATTTAGATTTAAGCAAGTGGAACACATGTTTCCGACACTACACTGTTTACAAATATGGTAAAAGCATAGATCAGATGTATGGGCTCAATCTCTTTCATCAACGGAATCACATTTGGTTTCTCCGAAGTCATGTGTTTTTTAATTCTCGATTACATCAAACGGACTATGAGATAAACGGAAATAAACCAATCCCAGGTGACTATTACTATGTAATTTGAACCCGTATCGTGTAACAATGTTTGTCAGGAACTTGGCCAGCTTTATGATACTGTTGCGACGGACTGAAGATGCATCGTTGCGGCAACGTGAAGACTGTTCCGCAACGATGTGAAACCTGCTCCTCCGAACGAGCGGAAGCGAGAGCCCGTTCCTTCCGGTTGCCAGAGGAACCGGCAACGATTCGAAAGATCAGAACTACGTGAGATCTCATAGAGAGCAGACGTATTAGAATTGTGCACTGTTCGAATAAAGCTTGTTCTTGTTAGTTGGTTCACGTTCTCAGTTCTACGTTAATCTGTTCCGTGTTAATATGAGTTGTGCGCGAAACACCTCGTCCCGGCACAACAGTGGTGTCAGAAGTGGGATGGAGACTCGTTCTGCTGCCGGGGCGGAGGCTCTGTCGTCGCTGGAGTCGCTTCTGGAGGGGTTGCAGCGGAATATCGCCACTCAGTTCCAGGAGCAGCAGCGGATGTTCGTGGAGGAACGCGATCGAGCTGAGGAGCGGCGTATGACGGAGAGGGCTGCCGCTTCGGCCAGAGATGCCGCGGTCGAGGAGAGGATTGGAGCCGTGGAGGGCCAGTATCAGGTCCTGTCCTTGAATGTCGCGCGTATTCTCGATCGGCTTTCGGGAGCTCCGGTCCGCGAAAGGGAGCGCGAGCCTGTATCTTCTATCGGGCTCGCGGGCCTTTCGGTTTCGCAGCCAGCCCCTCAGAGTGTGGAGAGGGGGAATCGGAGTGTTTCCGATTTGGGCTACACTCTGAAGCCCTCCATGTATGATGGGAAATCTTGTTGGGAGGAGTATAAAATTCAATTTGAAACGGTCGCTGAGGCAAATCGTTGGGATGGACCAAGGAAGGCTTTGGCCTTGGTCTCATCGTTGGAGGGGCCGGCTCGAAGCATTTTAACGACTCTCCCCGTTGAGAAACGGTTTAGTTATGACGCGTTGATTTCGGCCTTGGAATTCCGTTTTGGAATGAGAAATTTGGCTAATTTAAACTATGTCATGTTTCAAAATTATAAACAACGGAGAGGGGAGTCCATCTCCGATTTGGCGGCGGAAATTGAGAGGTTAGCGCAGGCCGCGTTTGGGGATTGCCCAGTCGAAGTTAGGGACAAGCTCGCGGCCTCTCAGTTCATTGCCGCGCTAGCCAATGAGGAGATGAAGCGGACGTTGCGACTCGGCGGTTTCGTCTCATTACGAGCCGCAGTTGTGAGAGCTCTTGAGATCGAAGCCGTCGAGGCGGTGTCGACGCCGTTCATTCGACCCGAACGGTATCTCAAGCCTTTTCCTTTTTCGGAGGGGGAGTCCCGTAAAAGAAGATTCGGAGAAGGAAGACCAGTGGAGAAGGAGGGAGACTATCGTCGTCTTAACGACGTATCAAGGAAAGACTCCTATCCGCTTCCCAGGATTGAGGACACGTTGGATGCCCTGGCTGGTGCAACATGGTTTTCGACAATAGATTTGCAAAGCGGTTACTGGCAAATTGCAGTACATGAAGAGGATAAGGAGAAGACTGCAGTTTGTGTTGGTACCGGACTTTGGCAATTCAAGGTAATGCCGTTTGGACTATGCAATGCTCCTGCTACCTTCGAACGTCTTATGGATACAGTTTTGGCGGATTTGAATTGAAAAATCTGTCTGGTATACCTGGACGATGTGATAATTTTTGGAAGGAGTTTTGAAGAGGAGATTGGAAATTTGAGAAGAGTTTTCACCCGCCTGCGCAAGGCGAGATTGGTCATGAGCCCGAAGAAATGTAATTTCTTTTGCCGAGAGGTTAAATACCTCGGTCACTTGGTCTCTGAGCGGGGCGTCAGGACGGACCCCGAAAAGATAGAGGCGGTACGAGACTGGCCGGTTCCCAAGAATCAGACGGAGCTGCGAAGTTTCCTGGGACTTTGCACTTACTACAGGAAATTCGTTCGAAACTTTTCAGCAATTGCAAAGCCCTTGTATCGCTTGACGGAGAGTAAAGTTCCTTTTCAATGGGCAGAAGAATGCCAGGGGGTTTTCGAAGACTTGAAGACGCATCTTGCGAAGTCTCCTGTTTTAGCTTACCCCTTACCTAACGCGGATTTCATCCTGGACACTGACGCTTCAAACAATGCAATTGGAGCAGTCCTTTCTCAGTTTCAGGATGGCCAGGAGAAGGTGATTGCGTATTTCTCGAAGGTGCTGGGAAAGGCGGAAAGAAATTATTGCGTGACAAGGAGGGAGCTGTTAGCTATCGTGAAATCCATAGAGCATTTCCACCATTACCTCTATGGCCGGAAGTTCTTGGTGAGGACGGATCATGCTTCTTTGAGGTGGCTCCTCTCTTTTAAGAATCCTGAGGGACAGACTGCAAGATGGATAGAGCGTCTTCAACAGTACGACTTCGAGATTAAACACCGTGAGGGAAAGAACCACGGGAATGCAGACAGCCTTTCTAGGAGACCATGTGAAGTTTTGAATTGCAAGCGCTGTTTTCGTGTCGAGCAAGGTCGCGAAGAGGAGCATCTTGTCTTCAGAACCATCTGTATATCTGCGAAGACGGAAGATTGGATTAAGGCCCAGGAAGAGGACGAGGATCTGCAATTTATTCGGCAGTCGAAGATTGAAGAGAATAAACCCACTTGGCAAGAGGTTTCAGCACTTTCCCCTGAAGCGAAGTACTTCTGGAAGACCTGGGATTCATTGGAGATACATCATGGTTTATTGTTCCGGAGGTGGGAATCTGCTGGCGGAGAGGAGGCCAGTCGGCTATTGGTGGTACCGAAGAGTAAGATTACCGAAGCCCTCCAGGAATGCCATGATACGCCTTCTGGAGGTCACTTCGGGGTGAGGAAAACTTTGGCGAAAATTCGACAACGCTTCTTTTGGCCGAACCACCGAAGGGATGTGGAGGATTGGTGTCGCCGGTGCCATAGCTGTTCCGCGAGGAAAGGACCTGCGGAGAAGGGAAGAGGAACCATGTAGGTTTATAACGTAGGAGCACCTTTTGAAAGGATAGCGCTCGACGTTGTTGGACCCCTGCCGAGGTCTTCCGCTGGGAACAGATTTACGCTGGTTGTGATGGATTATTTTTCGAAGTGGCCAGAGGTGATTCCACTTCCTAACCAGCGAGCGACAACAATTTCCACAGCGTTGCTGAAGGAAGTGATAAGCCGACACGGGGTTCCGCTCGAGCTGCACTCCGATCAGGGTCGGAGTTTTGAGTCAAGCATCTTCAAGGAGCTAATGAAGATACTTGGAATCAAGAAGACGAGGACAACTCCATTACACCCTCAGTCGGACGGGCTCGTAGAGCGGATGATAAGAACCTTGTTGCGATATCTGTCTCAGTTTGTTGCAGAACACCAAAAGGACTGGGACGAATGGATTCCAACGTTCTTGCTGGCTTATCGTTCTTCGCAACATGAAGTGACACAGAATACACCGTCGATGGTCCTCACGGGACGGGAGCTGCGCCTTCCTCTGGATCTTCTAAGGGGAGCTGTTTCTTCTAAGGGGAAAGAAGAAGATGGTTACATCGAGAAAACCAGAAAAAGAATAGAAGAAGTTCATAAATTCGTTCGACAGCGGATGCGAATTTGTTCGGGGAGAACGAAGTCGTGGTATGATTCGTTCTCGAGATAAATTTCCTTTGTTCCTGGAGAGAAGGTGTGGTTGTACAATCCTCGAAGAACGAAAGGAAGATGCCCGAAGCTCCAGTACGACTGGGAGGGACCCTACGAGGTAAAAAATCGGCTTAATGAGTTGATTTATCGAATAGCTCGTTCACCGAAGTCCAAACCGAGGGTCGTACATGTGAATCGACTCGCTCGGTACGATTCACGGGAGGTTTCCTGTAAGGATACAGGGAGATGAGGATCGAGGAGGATGG
This sequence comes from Colletes gigas, assembly GCF_013123115.1. Lineage (NCBI taxonomy): Eukaryota > Metazoa > Arthropoda > Insecta > Hymenoptera > Colletidae > Colletes > Colletes gigas. The sequence goes on from NW_025106846.1 coordinate 4,983, forward strand.
CCGACATCTTCGCCCAAGAAGAGGACGTTTCGTCGCAGAAGGCTAGGGTGGGGGTTACTTGCTGGCGGCGGACAGCCTCTCTTCTTTGCGTGTCGCAAACGGTCGTGGAAGCGTAATCCTCACCGGGAGGGTTACCCCACAGCCGGGGCTCCATCCGGATGGGGTTCTGGTGGCCGGACTGCAAAGTCGTAGTATGTTCCGGACAACCATTTCATCGAGGAAATTCTCCTTGATGATTGGGGAACATCTCTAGGGGGGCTGTTCCGTTTAGTTGGGGGAACTCACATCCGAGAAGACGTCAAGAAAGAAGCGCGCAAGTCGCAAGTATTCAAGGGGAAGGGCGAGGAGCAGTCGGGGTCTCTTCATTCTCGCAGAGGAATTTTGGAAGTTGCACCGGCGTCTTGCTCAAGGTTTTTGAGTGGTTTTCCTTGAGACGGAGGACGAATGTCAAGGCGCTAACTGTCTGGTAAAGGCCACTCAGGTAAACGTTCGATCTATTCGTTTATTTACTTTACAGACAGAGGTGTTTTAAACTCGAGGCAGATTTGGAGGTTAGAGGCACACACTGAAGTTGCCTGTCCGAGCTGAATCTGCCGCGGTCGGGACGTCCGCGTTTTGAAGAGGGGGAGCAGTGTTGCGACGGACTGAAGATGCATCGTTGCGGCAACGTGAAGACTGTTCCGCAACGATGTGAAACCTGCTCCTCCGAACGAGCGGAAGCGAGAGCCCGTTCCTTCCGGTTGCCAGAGGAACCGGCAACGATTCGAAAGATCAGAACTACGTGAGATCTCATAGAGAGCGGACGTATTAGAATTGTGCACTGTTCGAATAAAGCTTGTTCTTGTTAGTTGGTTCACGTTCTCAGTTCTACGTTAATCTGTTCCGTGTTAATATGAGTTGTGCGCGAAACACCTGGTCCCGGCGCAACAATACGATCGCTTGTAAACACCGCTATTTTTTAGAATAGCTAATTTCAATTTGCTTGTTAATAGTCGCTGCAAAAACGAGGAGTCAGGGCCCTGAGCCGTCGTCCTCGATAGCGATTGATGTGTCATAAATCTTCCGACTAGTTGCGCGATCGATTGACAGCTTTCGTATCCCAGCACGGTCCCCGTCTAATCTGGACTTGGTGTATTTCAGAAATTCAACCACCGAGAAAACACGTCAAACGATTGGTTATTTTAGTTACTCTTCATCGGCAATTTTAGTATTTAAGAAGAATTTTGGAAGAGCTTTGAAAGATTATCATCAGAATTGTACTTAAAACGTTATTGTAGCAAGTGTTGAGTTTAGCAAACAGCATTCAAAAACATTAGTTTCCTTATAAGAAGGTGGTCCCTCGAGTTACTATTTGTCGGCACACACGTGTAAACTCCGAACGAGCACGCCTCAACCACGGATCAAATACAAATCGAACTGCGATACGCAGTGAGGATACATTTGCCTATATCGTGGACAAGTTTCGCACTTGAATAGAGAAAACACTGAACTCGCTATTCTTACCCTGATACCATGTCTGTTAACTCCGTACTTGTTCGAGGAGTTAGATTATGTAGTAGAATCAATTTATTTGATTCACGATCACAATAACTTCTTAAAATTAATAACAAGAAATATGGTCTAGCAAAGTCCGAGTTCTGATCAGGCGTCCAAATGCCTTCAGAGACTAAGATGTTCCCGTTGGCGTCCAAGTGCCTTCAGAAACTAAAATTGGTCTGGTTGGCGTCCAAAATGCCGTCCTCGAGGAAGACTTCATGTCTCCCTCTTAGTGCCTCCTTGGAGGCGTCGATGTTCGGATTGGGCCTTGTCCTGCCCAATCCGGAATTTGTTTAGTTTTTGGATTGTGCAACGCCCACAGCCTGGTTTGTTCATCTTGCAAATCAAGGTCTGCAGGACGTTGCACAATCCCTGGGTTAATTTATTACCCTACTTTGTCCTAGTGACTGTCCTGGTCCTGATGGCAAGCACGTGAGGGTCTGCGATACATCAATTGCCGTTGAGGGTGGTCTAACCGGGGACCGTTTCCAGAGAAATCTGAAACCGGCATCCGGCCAGACCTAGTCCTTTAGAAATTGCATGCTGTCCGTGAAAAATTGTGACTTCCTCAAAAACGGCACTGTTCATTGTCGAGTGTAGCGGAAACCCTTCACGTGGCGGCAACAATGTCTTTATCAGTGACCATACTCTACAAGTAAGATAGAAATTTTTGTTACTTGGCGTTTTATAATCCCATCGGAGACCTTAACTGATATGACTCTCGTAAACGTGTCTTTTCCTGGATGAAGTTCGATAGTACGTCCCAATTTCCATTTAAGCAGTGAACAGGCAATTATCCTCCTTCACAACCAATGTCTCTGGTGCGATTTGAGGAGGGGATGCTGCCCACCACTTGGTCCGTTGCTGTAATTGATGGAGATATTCGGTGTTCCATTGTTGCCAAAAATGCTGTTTTTGCAATTCTTTGAATGTGCTGGTAGCGGTTAAGTTTATTGTCTCGAATGTGCCGAACATCAGGGTCAGGAAGTGCATTCAACGTGTCACCAATAAGGAAATGTCCAGGTGTCAATAAAGATAGGTCAGTGGGATCGCCGAACAAAGGATATAAAAGTCGGGAGTTCAAATATACCTCTACTCGTGTTAACAGTGTATACAATTCTTCGTACCTGAGTTTAGTATCACTTATGACTCGTTTTAAATGAAATTTCCTAGCCTTTACCACTGTTTCCCATAGTCAACTAAAATAAGCGCGGAATCAAGTGCTATTCAATTTGATTATCACTTAAGGAGGGAAGTCTCATGTGAATACAAAATAGATTCTTCAATAATTTTTATTAACTTTTCATGTTTTTGTTCTGCCCACAATAAACATGTGTTTAAACAGTGGCGTAGGTTATTTTAACCCTCAAGGTTGACTAAATCAAAAAAATCAGAAAGACTTTCATTCGGTAGGTTTCCTGTTATCGTCCGTAGCAAAATAATTAATTTATGTTGAAAATTGGCAAAATGGCGAAAGCTTGAATTAAAAATTGCACAATTTCGTCATTTTTTCCGCAAACTTTTTAATAAAATTATATCATATACTCATTACAAAAATATAATTTTGGTACGGGCGAGAGCTACTAGTATGTGGAAGAACGTGTAAAAATTTCCGAGCAATCGAAAGTATAGTTTTTGATAGTTTATCTACGCCAGTTAAGAAAGTAACATTTCGAGAGAAACGCATTTAAAATCTGCAAGATCATACTATTTAAGCCCAGCTTCATACAGAATTCCTTCTAACGTGTTGGTACCCAGATGGCACAAACGCTAAAACTTCGACTTTTAGAAACAACAGATGTTTCTTGACAAAGGCTAAACAAAAATGGTTCTACAATCCAAAATACTCGACACAAATCTCACAAAATTTAACAGTACATTCTCAAATATACTTTAAAAAAATGCAATAAAAAAAAATTGATCTTTTATAAATCTTACATGAGACTGTCCCCTTAAAAATTTAGTTACACGTTCATTGTGCTGACTGTCCCTTAAAAGTGTGCCTAATTCTAGTAGATCATTGCGTACACTGACAAAATTGGCTCCATTGTCGGAGTATATACTGTGACATACATAGTCCTCGGCGCGAAACAAATCTTCGTGAAATATTTAACCCCTTGACATACAATGACGAGTATGGCTCGTTACAAGTTCTTAACGTCAAGTTTCACAATCATGAAGCTACACACTCATCAGCAAGTCTTATATACTAAAGTCAACACATTTTTACATTTACGAGGTATTCATAAATCAAATCTATTCTTTTTCGTGGCCATTCATTGTACGAACAAATTTAAATAATATTGAATATTATACGTTTGAAAAATTATTTGGAATCAAATAGTACGCGAAGGGGTTAAGAATGCATCGGTACTTAAATCTATAGCTTAAATTTTACGATAAATATATAGCTAATCCGAAGTGAATTGCGTTTGTAACGAAACAGACAAAAATAAATATATTATAAATATATTAAATATAAATATAAAAATAAATATATTATACAGGGTGTTCGGCCACCTCTAGCAAAAATTTTAATGAGCGATAGTAGAGGCCAAAATAAGACGAAAATCAAGAATACCAATTTGTTGATGGAAGCTTCGTTAAAAAGTTATTAACGTTTAAAGTGTCGCCCTTACTGAATTTTTTTCTCGAAAATGCGCAAGATTTCTGGGGTATGTCTATTCACCAAAAATGACTGTAATTGAACCCTACAACCGAAAATAATTTTTCTACAACGATTTGCAATTTTTTTCTCCGTTGAAAAATTTAGGCACCTAATTGGATTTTCAGTAAGGAATTTTTTTCTCGAAAGTGCGTACAATTTCGGAGGTATGTGTAATGATAAAAAATGATTGTAATTGATCCCCGCAACCGAAAATAATTTTTCCAGAACGATTTGAAATTTTTGAATTTAATTGTTAATAACTTTTTAACGAAGCTTCGATCAACAAATTAGTATTCTTGATTTTCGTCTTATTTTGGCCTCTACTATCGCTCATTAAAATTTTTGCTAGAGGTGGCCGAACACCCTGTATATATGCATTTAAAAAATATAGAAAAAATATAAAAATATAAATATATACTAAATACAATTGTGCTATATTTATTTATTACATAACGCATAAATGTACTTACCTTTTCTGCAAACGATGAAATGCAGGTGTCGAGAACACGTATGTATGGCCGTATCGTTTGTTATTAACCACACTATGATATTGTTTAATCCGTGGTTGAGACGAGCACGCCTGTTTTCCACGAGACTAAACCAGACGAGCTTGGTTTCTAAGTTTATTGTAAAACTCAACAAATATATAATGCACGTACGTAACAGAGTCTGTACGCGGACGAAGTATAAGTGATATGTTTAGTTTCTAAGAACGAACTGTTGACTGGTCAAAACAAAAGTGATCTAGCATTCCGCCGTTTCTAAGACGCTGACTTCTTGCACCCCTCTTCCACCAAGGGTATTCGTGACGGGGGTGCAGCGATACCGACGTAGCTTACCGTCCAAGGTGGAGGGTGCCATGTTTGGCAACTCCGAGGACTTTCCACTGCGTGCATCAGCCCTTGGGCCGGCGTGCAACCCATCGACGAAACAAGGGAGGCGCAAGGCGCGTTTATGACACTTTGTTCTTTACTTGACGAAACTTTACGAAACGCGGTTCTGTTTCATAAACCTGGTCGACTCACCGAAGCCCAAAAGAAATATAAGGTATGTGTAAACTATACACACAGGCAATTGTGAATTCTTCAATCGCATACAATTTCTACAAACTTTATTAATATTTCTATTTGAGGACTTTACGTTTTTCTGTCAAACGCTACTATTACGAATATATTTTCTTTTCAAGATCCAAGTTCACCATTTTCTAATAATTTGAATTTATTTTATGTCAGAGATTTTAGCGCAGTGATATATATTTCGATATATTTTAATCGCTCGTTTACGTATTTCGTATTCGCACTCGTGACTCGCTTAGACAAAGACTACTACACAACAGAGGACATTTACGCTTATTATATACCTATTTACATATATCTACATTCGACCCAGAGATGGCGGTATCGGTATTGATCAACGTCGATATTCTGACACCCTCTTTATCGACGTGAGTTCCGCAAATATGTGTATACGTGCTAATTTCTTACGCTAATTTTAACATTTTTATTACTGTATCGTGTTTCATTTTCGATAGCGCTTTTGTGAATATGTCTGCGAGCATCGATTCGGTTTTTATATAAATAACTTTTATTTCGCCCTTTTCAAGTAATTCTCGCGTATAGTGATATTTGATGTCTATATAAACTAAAGTAATTAAAATATCAATAATGATTAATCGATTCCTTTCCCCGAACCAATCCTCCGCACGGCGGTATCATGTGTGTTAGAATAAAAGTAGAGTCTTTAACTTGCGACCAAACCGTGGGTAATCGAGCGCCGAAGCCCGGCTGGAAGAAGAATAGTAAATCGCCGTGCCTGTAAATTCAAAATGCTAAAGAAGACCCGCTGTTCCGATCGTCGGCAATAAGTCCGCCGACGCGCGCTACTTTTAAACCAGCAGGCGCCCACAGACACGCGCTACGCGGAGTTCAGAGTCCGCCAATCGAGAACGAGACATCAGCAGCCAACCCGCAACGCCCCCTTCACGCAGGAGAACCCAAAACAGATCCTCAAACATTTCGCGTAGACAACCATGGCTCAACCTTCATCTGTAAGTATGGATATCGATGGAGCCTCAACTAGTGGAGCCGGCCAAAGAGAACAAATAGCTCCTAGAGGTGTGGTCAGAAAGAGAATAGTTGACGCTACCGATCACACAAGGGAAATTATAGACCCAAAGAAGCCTAGAATTGAATTAAATCAAGACCTGAAATCAAAAGTAATAAACTTTATGTTGAATTCATTTGCCGAGATACATAGGCTCGCTAACCTGAATGATGATACGATGATGGAAAGCATAAATGTAGGGTGTCAAGTACAAAACATCGTTTTTACATGCTATACTGTGCTGAGGCAACGGGCAAATGAAACTGGAGGGAGATTAGGGGACAGAATTTCAGGGACAACATTTGTCATAACACATAAAGGGATGAAGCACACAGTGGAAAGGCAAATGGCTTACAATGTGGCGGAGAAAGCCGCTAAAGACAACGATATCCCCTTTACACCTGTTAGACCTGGCCAACAAATCTGGTATGGAGTTGCGAGCCCTTTGATGAATTTCTTAACCGGATTTGATTTAAGATTCAGTGAATTGAGATTAGGGCACCACACGATGAATATCAGAAAGGACAGAGCAGAAACAATCGCTGTAAAGGTAGCCCAATATGGATTAAATGGAGCACACCACATTTTGCTGGAAGGAGTGACTTTTCCTCCGGAAAAGAGAAGCGCAATGGCGCAGTCTTTAGGCCCTATGACTGTTCTATTGAATTATATAAAGTCGGAGGGGATGTATGTTAAGAAATGGGAAACGGCTGCAAAAAGAGCGTTTGCTCATTTTCCAAACATAGATAGTATATTGCAAGCCATTAAAGGACCGAAACCAGATGAGATATTTTCAATTGTTCAAGCAATGGGAGATCTAGCTTTACTCACTAGCACAAGGCAAGCGACAAGGATGTTTCCACCACCAAACGCGTTCTACAAAATATTGTCAGCTAATCAAAGCGTAAGGGAAAACTTCACATTTTCCGGACCTGGGGCTTTCCTATTTTACAAGGAGTTCCAAAAGAACAGATGGATCATGGATGGACTCATGTCTGAAGGACAGGCTGCACAAATAGTGTATCATTGTATATTTGGAACCTATAAGGAAGATTTGAGCATCTTATCTCAGGTTACTGATTTTCAAAATTGGTCCACTAGGGAAGAATTTGGAACCTGTATGAGGCAAGCAAACACATGTGGAAAGTCAGTCCAGTTTAACCCCATAAAGCAGAGATTTTACTCTAAGCTTAGCGCAGCAAACCAAACTGGTTTCTTAACCTCCAACTACACTCAATTGTCTTCAATTCCAGTGTTCAGCGGGAAAAGGAATCAAACATTCAAACTGAATTTTCCGAGCCGGGATGGGCATATGCGGAGGGTGGTGTACTGCGGGGTTCCGCAGGGGTCGGTCCTCGGGCCACTCCTGTGGAACATCGCGTACGACGCAGTGTTGCGGGCCGACCTCCCCGACGGCGTCAGCGCCGTGTGTTATGCAGATGACACACTGGTGCTGGCCGTCGGGGCGCACTGGGGGAGGAGGGGGCGCAACGCTTGCAGATGTCTACAGATGAATATGTAATTGTAAACCGAGACATACGGCTCTCCACTGTAACCGAGGCAAAGTACTGGACTCCCGTGCATGGAGTTCTAGTCAAAGAGGCAGAGGTGCCCTCTGGTGACACTATAACCACCAGCATATGCTGGTTCTTTGGAAGGAGACCTAGATTTGTAGTACACAAACCAATAACCAGTTCCTCAGTATTAACAAAATCAGCAGAATTGGAGGCTGATAGTAGTAAAGATCAGTTTCTCGCCTTTCTCGCGATGAGCGGCCTCATGACAATCGGAAAAGAGGTAAGGATGGGCAGCGACGGGAACAAGGAATACCTGGAAAAGAGATGGAAGGCACTATGTGCAACAATTAGTATATAAGATATAGTAAGCAAGCATATAGACGTACTGCTACCAGCATGTCTGATCTGGCAGGACTGGATAAAGCCAAGAACAGCGCTGAGGAACATATTCTTAAAGTGGTCGATGGAGCCGGTCAAGGAGGGTGCCTCTCCTCTCTACTCTGCAGTGATAGACCAAGTGAAAATGGTGTTGATCCACCACGGGATGAAGTCAATATTAATGATGGAGGCCTTCGTAACCATCCAAGCGTCTCGCGGAGGAGGCGCAACGCGTCGTCGACCGGATCAGAGGGATGGGGATGACGGTGGCGGTCCATAAGACCGAGGTGATAGCGTTCCATCCACCTCGGCAGGATCCGCCACCTCCTCTGATCCGCGTGGGTGAGGCTAATATCGAGATGAAGCCCCAGATGAGGTATCTGGGGCTGATCCTCGATAGCCACTGGCGCTTCGAGGAGCATTTCCGCTGCCTGGTCCCCCGGCTGGAGAGGATGGTCGGGGCTTTGGGCCGGATTCTGCCCAACCTGGGGGGCCCGGCGGGCCGAGTTCGCCCCCTCTATGTGGCAATGGTTCAGTCGGTGGTCCTATACGGGGCCCCCGTCTGGGCGGACGACCTGGCGGCCTCCCGGCGCGGCATGACTATGCTGCGTCGGGTGCAGAGGCGGATGGCTCTAAGGGTCGTCCGCGGGTACCGGACCGTGTCACATGAGGCGGCGACGGTTCTTGCGGGGATGCCGCCCATGGATCTCCTCGCGCGGTCGCACGCGATGATGTATCGTCACCGCGTCGACCGTCGCGCGGGGGTGGGGGCGGTCCCGGGTGTGCAGGAACCTGCTTGGGGCGAGTTGAAGCGCCAGGCCCGGCAGTCCGTGGTGCACGCGTGGCAAGAGCGGTTGGCTCTGCCTACCGCGGGGCACCGGACAGTCGGGGCTGTTCGGCCACTCCTATGTGAGTGGCTGGACAGAGGCCATGGAAGCCTCACCTACCGGATGGCACAGGTGTTCTCGGGGCATGGCAGCTTCGGGAGATACCTGTGCCGGATAGGGAAGGAGCCGACGGCGCGTTGCTGCCATTGTGACGCTGAGCAGGACACGGCGGAACATACCCTCGAGGTATGTACTGCGTGGGAGGGGGAGCGCCGTGTCCTGGTCGGCGTCATCGGGCGGGATGTCTCGCTGCCGGGCATGGTACGCGCCATGCCCGGCAGCGAGGAGAAGTGGAAGGCCGTGGCCTCCTTCTGCGAAATCGAGGGGTAGAAACGGGGTCGCGGCGGTTGCAAGTTGGGGCTCGCAGCCGCCACCAGACGCGGCCCCGGGACGGATGGCGGCAGGACGATGTGGCCTCGTCCTGCCGCTATGAGACAGGGCGATTACCGGGGGGACCGTTTGTCCCCCCGCGGGTGGGCGCAAAGCGCGGGCACGGGGAGGATACCGGAAGTATGTTTCGAGCGATTCCCGGTATCCTCCCAAATCGTGCGGAAGGGTCACCGTGGGGTTTTTAGTGGGTAGGTCCCGCGCCCGTTATAATGGGCGCGGGGAATCCCACACACCCCTCCCGCCTCTCCCCAAGGAGGTGGGAGGGAGTCTTTCGAAGATTTTCCCCACGACAAAAGGCTTTTATATTTTAATCCGTTGGACGCAGCGTGTCGCGAACACGATATTGCATATTCGCGTAGCAACGACTTCGGCGAAAGGCACGCAGCAGATAACGTACTCGCTGACAAAGCGCGAAAACGCATCGTTGTGCGAGACTCGACTCTGGATGAAAGAGGAGCTGCAATTTTTCGAGTAAATTTTTCGCATTTAGTATACAGTATGAAACTTTTTATTTCTTGTGTTTCGTAATGATATTAACCATTTTCTATAACGCGTTTGCAAGAGTTTGACCAAACCTAACCACAGTGAACTATAAAAATCTGAATTTATACGAGTACTAGAATAATAAATAGAAAGAATAGATTTACGAGCCGAATGATGTGTTGTTTTTTTTTCGCTAGCTGTAAATATTTTCTTAGGAGAACATTATGTAATTCTTTTTTTTTAGATCTCATCAAACGTACCGAGAACGCCGAAAAGACAATAAAAAAATGCCTGTGGGTGTTGAAAAAAATTTTCGGGGGTCATCCCCTCCCTCGGTTCGGTATGAAAAGTTTTCGGGGATCATTCCCCCCCTCTTAAAAAATTTCCGACGGCGGGCCAGGTCTGGAGAGGTCTCCGCGGCGGCTCGGCCTGGACTAATCCCCTGACATCCCCCACTCCGCGGCTCGTGTGCGCGCAACCACTCTTCCACTCCCCACAGGCCCCGCGCCCAGAGTTCACCGCGCCGCACTCCCCGCGCGCCCTCACTTCCCCTCGCCGCACGCTCCCCTCATTGCCCCCTGGGTTACAATCCCCATAGCTATACTACTTATGTACACCGATACAGACAGTTTAATTTATCACATCGAGTGTGACAATATTTATGAACTTATGATACGTGACATTGCCCGATTTGACACGAGCGATTATCCCTCAGATAATCGATATGGTATTATACCAGGTTTAATGAAAGACGAAAATAATGGTGCGATCATGACCGAATTTGTTGGACTGAGAGCAAAGATGTACGCCATGCAAGTCGATGGCAAGAACGATACGAAGAAGGTGAAAGGTGTCAAGAGTAATGTTGTAGCACGAACTATAACATTCGATGATTATGTGCAATGTTTGATGGGCGAGGTTGAAAAGATTTGCCACCAATCGTGTATAAGATCCACGTTGCATGAAGTGTACACGATATATTGTACCATATTCAACCGAGACCTTACCATGGGGGCATTATAAAATACCGCCTTAGACGCACCAGTATACATATGTTTGTAACTCAAACACAGACCTCGGTAACATTGTCTCACGATGGTGCTCTCGATTGCGAAGAACGCAAAGTTTGCAGAATGCTGTGGGAGAAGCTTGGAGCATGCAATTCTACTAACGTTAGCAGATACAAGCGAGTACCACCGCCGTTCCTAAGAAGACCAAGTCCTCCCCCACCTGAATAATTTACTATATAAACCGTTGTACGACCAGCCCGCGTCATTTTCAAAAGTGTATCTGTGAAAAACGCAAAAGCAAAACAAGTTAAAATTTTTTATCAAAATAGTCCAACATAATATTCTAATATGAACATTCTCATCCCACAGCCGGAATCATCACCTATGATGATTGACACATCAGCAATACATATGCGGAGGCGGTGCTGCCTACAGATGTATACCACCGCATCAGACAACGCACCTGTTTGCGGGGAGGCATGTGTTGGAAACACACCGATGAGGGAGTTCGAATATGTGAAGGGTGTTTTCATACTCTTCCGCCACGGGAAGCTGCGGAATACATAAGAGAGCCCGTGCATCTGCTAGTGGCGGGCTATGCATGGGCCCATGCCCTAGCCACCTGTAGGCTATGCCACAGCCGCACGTATTCGAGGGGTAATTTTGAGAATTGCGTAACATGCGTAACAGCGGCATTAAATACCCCCCCTATACAAATATCTGTACGCCCAATTATAATATGTAATTATTAATATATATATTATGTAATAAAAAATAATTTATATACATGGTACTATGATCAATGTCACCACACCACATCTCCCCCATCCCTCATCACACACATCTCATTTCATTAACACGTTAAAAAGATTCGTAAGATGTATTCCGAAAGCTCATAATTTTATAAAATTGCTACGAACGAGGGGGAAAGAAATTAGATGTCTTTTTTGAAATTTATGTTTCTCTGCTCTACTTTCAAAGCAATATTTATCGGACATGCTTGCATACATTTTCCATAGTTTTACCAAACATCGTATAGCTAATTAACTTGTATAAATTGTTTTCGAAGCTTACAAAAAAAAACGTTTAAAAAAGAAAAAAATTTTAAGATGTATTATGAAAGTTCATAATTTTATATAAAATTGCTACGAAGGAGGGGAAAGAAATTAGATCTCTTATTGTTTAAAGATTGCATAATGCCGAGCGATTATCCTCGGCCGCAATTACCGTTAATCCTGTTAACGTACAATAAGCAAGAGATTATCTCTAATAAGATTTGTATAGCGAACGGTGATTGAAAAACGCGTGTATTATTAGTTTTTCTGGCATCGGTAACGGCTCATTACCTTTCGATTCGAGTGTGCTAACGGTGTTAGTGACGTCAGTACCGTGAGAGAGTAGTGCGCCGATAATGTGACAAGGAGAGACGGCCGAAATTCAGACAGCGCCACGGAACGACGAGTAAGAGTACCACGGCGACGTCTTCGGCTGTCAATCCGTATCAGTCTTACGACGACTTCTGAACGAGACGCATCGGCTCCCGATCATATTCGATCAGAAGTTAATCGCGAGTTAAGAGGGAAGATTCTCGTGCGAGAATGCCAAAAAGACTGCTATTGCTAAAAGGGTGTAGCGAGCCTTGCTCGAAAAGGTCGGAAAATTAATTCCCACCTTGCTTGGAAAACACGATTCGACTCCCGATTCGTGCAAGTGCACCTGAATCTCGTTCGAGAAAATCTCGATCGAGTTCAATTGATTTAAATTCACTGCAGATTTTGGAGGGCTCGAGAATACACCGATAAGGTGTTCGACCCCTCCTGTGCGGAATTTAACGGTCGATTCCAACGTATAAACGTTTGAATCATATAGAAGTCGGCGGTTACCGTCCATACTTCTGTGTGATTGCCCTTCGGCTTAGGAGACACCAAAGGGAGGCACCTACGTGGTGTACCTCCAGGTGGGCTCACTGTAGTCAGGTCGGCGTCCATTTCGGACGTCTGATTTTCGGTCTTCGCCTCCTTACTTCTACAGATCCCGCCGGTGTAACGTTTAGAGGAGCACCAGTGCGGAGAAGTAACGGAGTCGTGGGTCAGGCCCCCGCGTAGTTCAAAATACTGCAACGTATCACATCGAGTAGTGCATTCGTGCAGTGAACAACGTGTTGTCGGGCTTCGCAGTGTAACTCTCGGCCAAATAAGTCATCTGCTGGAACGTTAAGAAGCCGCGGATCGACGGTCGTGTTAGTGCACTGCAGTGCGACTCGACGCACAGACTCAGTGTGCATACTCACGGGAACAGTGCATTAGGAGCCTTACAACCTCCACTTGCATCCCCGTCCACTGGGCAATCGACCACTGAATCGGCGAAGAAAAGAAGTTTAATTCTTTTCCAAGCCCAAATACAGTCCACTGTATAATTCGTAATTTACGAACGTTTACAATTCTCCGCTCCGGTACGTTCGAATTACGAAGCCAGGAGCGCGAGCAAACGAGCGCGACGAAGATACGTATACCGTGTACGTGTGTCTAACACATAGTCGTGTTTTTCTGTTCATAGGAATCCTGGCCTACCTCAACGAGCGAGTTCGGCGACCGAGCTAGGCAGGGACGAGGCAGAAGCGTTTTTCGTTCAATGAATTTCTTATTGTTCAGTCTCGTTATTTTTTTGATTATAATTGTTCTTTGGTTTTTCTTTTTTGTTTTTTTTTACTTTATCATTTGGTAATAAACGGTCGGTCTTAAAGGCCGACGAAAAGAAAACCATTTGTGTCCCATTCACTTCCCCGATAAAATTCCTATTCCTCGATCCGGACTTCGTAGTTAAAAGCATCAGCTTTTTAACACTTATTAATGATGTAAATTACTTTAAAAAAATACATTTATTTCTGATTTTTTAACCACCAATTATATAATTTGAATACATTTTGTAATGTGCATCTCTCTCTTTTTTTTTGGAAAAAACAATCCTTTTCATGGATGCTGCATCGAAATGTATTATCACTATCAAGTTGTTCTAAACGACCGATATCTTCATACACAGCATCCATGGTCTCGATTGGCGCATGTTCCTCCACCAAATCTGCCACCCAGTCTCGTTTTTGGGATCCTTTCACATACACGAGAGTACTTGGATCGTCACCTACAACTGCTGCTGTAATTAATTCTTTTGCCTCGTGGTGTGGAACGAAACCATCCTCATTCCATGACAACCCATGGACGTTCTTCGTCACCCAAGCAGCCTGGGATTTATCGGCTACAGACAACGCACTTCAAGTAAATGGTCTTTGGAATATATAGTGTGCGAGAATGCTTCCTTTTCTCAGTACAGCAACTTCCTTTACCACAAAGCTGACGTTGTGGAAGAATCCTTGTATGTCAACAAACGTTTTTACCATCGCGACAATATCTTTGAAACTATACCGCAATATGAAGTGCCCAGCTCTTAAATACTACAGCTATTGCTGATGCTGCAATTTATGTGATTCTGTGCACAACGTTGGACAGTGGACAGTACTCGACGACGCGATCATGCAAAATAAGACAATACGC